>NC_138046.1:42783534-42803534 GCF_964194185.1 Rhinolophus hipposideros
GACGGGCAAGTTTTAGGCCTCTGACTAGAGGTAGCCATGTGCGTTGGTCTAGGGCACGAGCTAGGGCTAATGGGAAAAGTAGGCGTAGCGCTGGGGTGGGCATAGAGCAAGGGGTGGGTGTCGAGGTGAACCTCGGAGTAGGCCTAGGGCCAGGAGTGGGAGCTGTGGCAAGGGGTAGGGATGGTGGTGGGCCTATGGGTAGGGGGAGCTGTAGGGCCAGGGGTAGTGATAGGACCAGAGGTAGTGCTAGGCGTAGGCTTAGGGCGATGGGTCATGCTCGGGGTAGGGTTAGATGAAGGGCTAGTGGTTGGCAGAGACCAACGAGCAGTGTTAGGGTTAGGGCTCATGTTAGGCCTAGGACGAGTGGGAGTGGTAGGGGTTAGACGAGGGCTAGGGGTTGGTGTCACGGCAGGGCTCCGGATAGTCCTAGGACTCGGAACAGGTGTAGGGCTGGATTAGGGTGTGGTAAGGGTGGGTCCACGGTGAATTCGTAGGACACGGGTTAGTGCTCTGGCTAACGGTAGGGCAAGGTGTACTGGTCGGCGACGGGCAATGATAGGCCTCGGACTAGAGTGAGCACTGGGCGTTGGTCTAGGGCCCGAGGTAGGGCTAGTGGGAGAGGTAGGCGTAGCGCTGGGGTAGGCAAAGGGCAAGGTTTGGGTGTCAGGGTAAACCTCGGAGTAGGCCTAGAACAAGGAGTGGGAGCTGTGGCTAGGAGTAGGGATGGAGGTGGGCCTATGGGTAGGGAAAGCTGTAGGGCCAGGGGTAGGGTTAGGACCAGAAGTAGTGCTAGGCGTAGGCCTAGGGCGAGGGGTAGTGCTAGGGTAACCTATCCCTAACCCTAACCCTAACCCTAACCCTAACACCAACTCCAACACGAACCCTAACCCTAACCCTAACCCTAACACCAACCCTAACCCTAACCCTAACCCTAACCCTAACCCTAACCCTAAACCTAATCCTAACGCTAACCCTAACCCTAACCCTAACCCTAACCCCTAACCCTAACCCTAACCCTAACCCTAACACCAACCATAACCCTAACCATAACCCTAAGTCTAACACCAACGCTAACACTAACCCTAACCCTAAACCCTAACCCTAACCCTAACCCTAACCCTAAACCTAACCCTAACCCTAACCCTAACCCTAACACCTAACCCTAACCCTAACCCTAACTCTAACACCAACCCTAACCCTAACCCTAACCCTAACCCCTAACCCTAACCCTAACCCTAACCTACTATTAACCCTAACCCTAACCCTAACCCTAACCCTAACACCAACCCTAACCCTAACCCTAACCCTAAACCCTAACCCTAACCCTAACCCTAACCCTAAAACCAACCCCAACCCGAACCCGAACCCTAACCCTAACCCTAACACCAACCCTAACCCTAACCCTAACCCTAACCCTAACCCTAACACCAACCCCAACCCGAACCCTAACCCTAACCCTAACACCAACCCTAACCCTAACACTAACCCTAACCCTAACCCTAACCCTAACCCTAACCCTAAACCTAACCCTAACGCTAACCCTAACCCTAACCCTAACCCTAACCCTAACCCCTAACCCTAACCCTAACCCTAACCCTAACCCTAACCCTAACCCTAAACCTAACCCTAACGCTAACCCTAACCCTAACCCTAACCCTAACCCTAACCCCTAACACTAACGCTAACCCTAACCCTAACACCAACCCTAAACCTAACCATAACCCTAACCCTAACACCAACCCTAACCCTAACCCTAACCCTAAACCCTAACCCTAACCCTAACCCCAACCCTAACCCTAACAAGGGCAAGGTGTACTGGTCAGCGACGGGCAAGTTTTAGGCCTCGGACTAGAGGTAGCCATGTGCGTTGGTCTAGGGCACGAGCTAGGGCTAATGGGAAAAGTAGGCGTAGCGCTGGGGTGGGCATAGAGCAAGGGGTGGGTGTCGAGGTGAACCTCGGAGTAGGCCTAGGGCCAGGAGTGGGAGCTGTGGCAAGGGGTAGGGATGGTGGTGGGCCTATGGGTAGGGGGAGCTGTAGGGCCAGGGGTAGTGATAGGACCAGATGTAGTGCTAGGCGTAGGCCTAGGGCGATGGGTCATGCTCGGGGTAGGGTTAGATGAAGGGCTAGTGGTTGGCAGAGACCAACGAGCAGTGTTAGGGTTAGGGCTCATGTTAGGCCTAGGACGAGTGGGAGTGGTAGGGGTTAGACGAGGGCTAGGGGTTGGTGTCACGGCAGGGCTCCGGATAGTCCTAGGACTCGGAACAGGTGTAGGGCTGGATTAGGGTGTGGTAAGGGTGGGTCCAGGATGAATTCGTAGGACACGGGTTAGTGCTCTGGCTAACGGTAGGGCAAGGTGTACTGGTCGGCAACGGGCAATGATAGGCCTCGGACTAGAGTGAGCACTGGGCGTTGGTCTAGGGCCCGAGGTAGGGCTAGTGGGAGAGGTAGGCGTAATGCTGGGGTAGGCAAAGGGCAAGGGTTGGGTGTCAGGGTAAACCTCGGAGTAGGCCTAGAACAAGGAGTGGGAGCTGTGGCTAGGAGTAGGGATGGAGGTGGGCCTATGGGTAGGGAAAGCTGTAGGGCCAGGGGTAGGGTTAGGACCAGAAGTAGTGCTAGGCGTAGGCCTAGGGCGAGGGGTAGTGCTAGGGTAACCTATCCCTAACCCTAACCCTAACCCTAACCCTAACACCAACTCCAACACGAACCCTAACCCTAACCCTAACCCTAACACCAACCCTAACCCTAACCCAAACCCTAACCCTAACACCAACCCCAAACCGAACCCTAACCCTAACCCTAACCCTAACACCAACCCTAACCCTAACCCTAAACCTAACCCTAACGCTAACCCTAACCCTAACCCTAACCCTAACCCTAACCCCTAACCCTAACCCTAACCCTAACCCTAACACCAACCCTAACCCTAACCATAACCCTAACCCTAACACCAACCCTAACCCTAACCCTAACCCTAAACCCTAACCCTAACCCTAACCCTAACCCTAACACCAAACCCAACCCGAACCCTAACCCTAAAACTAACCCTAACCCTAACACCAACCCTAACCCTAACCCTAACCCTAACCCTAACCCTAACCCTAAACCTAATCCTAACGCTAACCCTAACCCTAACCCTAACTCTAACCCCTAACCCTAACCCTAACCCTAACCCTAACACCAACCCTAACCCTAACCATAACCCTAAGCCTAACACCAACCCTAACACTAACCCTAACCCTAAACCCTAACCCTAACCCTAACCCTAACCCTAACCCTAACCCTAAACCTAACCCTAACCCTAACCCTAACCCTAACACCTAACCCTAACCCTAACCCTAACTCTAACACCAACCCTAACCCTAACCCTAACCCTAAACCCTAACCCTAACCCTAACCCTAACCTACTATTAACCCTAACCCTAACCCTAACCCTAACACCAACCCTAACCCTAACCCTAACCCTAAACCCTAACCCTAACCCTAACCCTAACCCTAACCCTAACCCCAACCCTAACCCTAACAAGGGGAAGGTGTACTGGTCAGGGACAGGCAAGTTCTAGGCCTCGGACTAGAGGTAGCCATGTGCGTTGGTCTAGGGCACGAGCTAGGGCTAATGGGAGAAGTAGGCTTACCGCTGGGGTGGGCATAGAGCAAGGGTTGGGTGTCGAGGTGAACCTCGGAGTAGGCCTAGGGCCAGGAGTGGGAGCTGTGGCTAGGGGTAGGGATGGGGGTGGGCCTATGGGTATGAGGAGCTGTAGGGCCAGGGGTAGTGGTAGGACCAGAGGTAGTGCTAGGCGTAGGCCTAGGGCGAGGGGTAGTGCTCGGGGTAACCTAACCTTTACCCTAACCCTAACACTAACCCCTAACCCTAACCCTAACCCTAACCCTAACCCTAACCCTAACACTAACCCTAACCGTAACACTAACCTTAAACCCTAACCCTAACCCTAACCCTAACACTAACCCTAACACCAACCCTAACGCTAAACCTAACCCTAACCCTAACACCAACCCTAACCGTAACACTAAACTTAAACCCTAACCCTAACCCTAACCCTAACACTAACCCTAACACCAACCCTAACCCTAACCCTAACCCTAACCCTAACAACGGCAAGATGTACAGGTCAGCGACGGGCAAGTTCTAGGCCTCGGACTAGAGGGAGCCAAGGGGGTTTGCTCTAGGGCCCGAGCTAGGGGTAGTGGGAGCGGTATGCGTAGCGCTGGGGTAGGCATAGGGCAAGGGGTGGGTGTCGGGGTAAACCTCGGACTAGGCCTAGGTCCAGGAGTTGGTGCTGTGGCTAGGGGTAGCGATGGGGGTGGGCATATGGGTAGGGGGAGCTGTAGTGCCAGGGGTAGTTGTAGGACCAGAGGTAGTGCTAGGCATAGGCCTAGGGAAGGGGTAGTGCTCGAGGTAACCTAACCCTAACCCTAACCCTAACCCTAACCCTACCACTAACCCTAACACCAACCCTAACCCTAACCCTAACCCTAAACCCTAACCCTAACCCTAACCCTAACTCTAACTCTAACCATAACTCTAACCCTAACAAGGGCAAGGTGTACTGGTCAGCGACGGGCAAGTTCTAGGCCTCGGACTAGAGAGAGCCATGGGCGTTGGTCTAGGGCCCTAGCTAGTGATAGTGGGAGTGGTAGGCGTAGCGCTGGGGTAGCCATAGTGCAAGGGGTGGGTGTCGAGGTAATCCTCAAAGTAGGCCTAGGGCCAGGAGTGGGAGCTGTGGCTAGGTGTAGGGATGGGGGTGGTCCTATGGGTAAGGGGAGCTGTAGGGCCAGGGGTTGTGGTAGTCCCAGAGATAGTGGTAGGCGTAGGCCTAGGGCGAGGGGTGGTGCTCGGGGTAGGGTTAGGTGAAGAGCTAGTGGTTGGCAGAGGCCAACGAGCAGTGTTAGGGTTAGGGCTCATGTTAGGCCTAGGACGAGTGGTAGTGGTAGGGGTTAGCAGAGGGTTAGGGTTAGGTGTCAAGAGAGAGCTCTGGGTAGTCCTAGGACTCGGAAAAGGTGTAGGGCTGGATTAGGGTGCGGTAAGTGTGGGTCCAGGGTGATTTCGTAGGATACGGGTTAGTGCTCTGGCAAACTGTAGGGCAAGTGTACTGTTCGGAGACGGGCAAGTGCTAGCCCTCGTCTAGAGTGAGCACTGGGCGTTGGTCTGGGGCCCGAGGTAGGGCAAGTGGGAGAGTTAGGCGTAGCGCTGGGGTAGGCAAAATGCAAGGGGTGGGTGTCGGGGTAAACCTCGGAGTAGGCCTAGGACAAGGTGTGGGAGCTGTGGCTAGGAGTAGGGATGGAGGTGGGCCTATGGGTAGGGAAAGCTGTAGTGCCAGGGGTAGGGTTAGGACCAGAAGTAGTGCTAGGCGTAGGCCTAGGGCGAGGGGTAGTGCTAGGGGTAACCTATCCCTTACCCTAACCCTAACCCTAACCCTAACACCAACCCCAACACGAACCCTAACCCTAACCCTAACCCTAACACCAACCCTAACCCTAACCCTAACCCTAACCCTAACCCTAACACCAATCCCAAACCGAACCCTAACCCTAACCCTAACCCTAACACCAACCCTAACCCTAACCCTAACCCTAACCCTAACCCTAACCCTAAACCTAACCCTAACGCTAACCCTAACCCTAACCCTAACCCTAACCCCTAACCCTATCCCTAACCCTAACCCTAACACCAACCCTAACCCTAACCATAACCCTTACCCTAACACCAACCATAACCCTAACCCTAACCCTAAACCCTAACCCTAACCCTAACCCTAACCCTAACACCAAACCCAACCCGAACCCTAACCCTAACCCTAACCCTAACCCTAACACCAACCATAACCCTAACCCTAACCCTCACCCTAACCCTAACCCTAAACCTAACCCTAACGCTAACCCTAACCCTAAACCTAACCCTAACCCCTAACCCTAATCCTAACCCTAACCCTAACACCAAACCTAACCCTAACCATAACCCTAAGCCTAACACCAACCCTAACACTAACCCTAACCCTAAACCCTAACCCTAACCCTAACCCTAACCCTAACCCTAACCCTAAACCTAACCCTAACCCTAACCCTAACCCTAACTCTAACACCTAATCCTAACCCTAACCCTAACTCTAACACCAACCCTAACCCTAACCCTAACCCTAACCCCTAACCCTAACTCTAACCCTAACCCTAACCTACCACTAACCCTAACCCTAACCCTAACCCTAACCCTAACACCAACCCTAACCCTAACCCTAACTCTAAATCCTAACTCTAACCCTAACCCTAACCCTAAATCCTAACTCTAACCCTAACCCTAACCCTAACCCTAACCCCAACCCTAACCCTAACAAGGGGAAGGTGTACTGGTCAGCGACGGGCAAGTTCTAGGCCTCGGACTAGAGGTAGCCATGTGCGTTGGTCTAGGGCACGAGCTAGGGCTAATGGGAGAAGTAGGCGTAGCGCTGGGGTGGACATAGAGCAAGGTGTGGGTGTCGAGGTGAACCTCGGAGTAGGCCTAGGGCCAGGAGTGGGAGCTGTGGCAAGGGGTAGGGATGGTGGTGGGCCTATGGGTAGGGGGAGCTGTAGGGCCAGGGGTAGTTATAGGACCAGAGGTAGTGCTAGGCGTAGGCCTAGGGCGATGGGTCGTGCTCGGGGTAGGGTTAGATGATGGGCTAGTGGTTGGCAGAGACCAATGAGCAGTGTTTGGGTTAGGGCTCATGTTAGGCCTAGGACGAGTGGGAGTGGTAGGGGTTAGCCGAGGGCTAGGGGTAGGTGTCACGGCAGGGCTCCGGGTAGTCCTAGGACTCGGAACAGGTGTAGGGCTGGATTAGGGTGTGGTAAGGGTGGGTCCAGGGTGAAATCTTAGGACACGGGTTAGTGCTCTGGCTAACGGTAGGGCAAGGTGTACTGGTCGGCGACGGGCAATGATAGGCCTCGGACTAGAGTTAGCACTGGGCGTTGGTCTAGGGCCCGAGGTAGGGCTAGTGAGAGAGTTAGGCATAGCGCTGTGGTAGGCAAATGGCAAGGGGTGGGTGTCGGGGTAAACCTCGGAGTAGGCCAAAACAAGGATTGGGAGATGTGGCTAGGGGTAGGGATGGAGGTGGGCCTATGGGTAGGGGGAGCTGTAGGGCCAGGGGTAGGGGTAGGACCACAGGTAGTGCTAGGCGTAGGCCTCGGGCGATTGGTAGTGCTCGGGGTAACCTAACCCTAACCCTAACCCTAACCCTAACACCAACCCCAACACGAACCCTAACCCTAACCCTAACCCTAACACCAACCCTAACCCTAACCCTACCCTAACCCTAACCCTAAACCTAACCCTAACGCTAACCCTAACTCTAACCCTAACCCTCACCCCTAACCCTAACCCTAACCCTAACCCTAACACCAACCCTAACCCTAACCATAACCCTAACCCTAACAACAACCCTAACCCTAACCCTAACCCTAACCCTAAAACCAACCCCAACCCGAACCCTAACCCTAACCCTAACCGTAACACCAACCCTAACCCTAACCCTAACCCTAACCCTAACACCAACCCCAACCCGAACCCTAAACCTAACCCTAACACCAACCCTAACCCTAAACATAACCCTAACCCTAACCCTAACCCTAACCCTAAACCTAACCCTAACGCTAACTCTAACCCTAACCCTAACACTAACCCTAACCCCTAACCCTAACCCTAACCCTAACCCTAACACCAACCCTAAACCTAACCATAACCCTAAACCTAACACCAACCCTAACCCTATCCCTAACCCTAAACCCTAACCCTAACCCTAACCCTAACCCTAACCCTAACCCTAAACCTAACCCTAACCCTAACCCTAACCCTAACCCTAACCCTAACACCTAACCCTAACCCTAACCCTAACTCTAACAGCAACCCTAACCCTAACCCTAACCCTAACCCCTAACCCTAACCCTAACCCTAACCCTAACCCTAAACCTAACCCTAACGCTAACCCTAAACCTAACCCTAACCATAACACTAACCCCTAACCCTAACCCTAATCCTAACCCTAACCCCTAACCCTAACCCTAACCCTAACACCAATCCTAAACCTAACCATAACCCTAACCCTAACACCAACCCTAACCCTAACCCTAACCCTAACACCAACCCTAACCCTAACCCTAACCCTAAACCCTAACCCTAACCCTAACCCTAACCCTAACCCGAATCCCAACCCTAACCCAAACAAGGGCAAGGTGTACTGGTCAGCGACGGGCAAGTTCTAGGCCTCGGACTAGAGGTAGCCATGTGCGTTGTTCTAGGGGACGAGCTAGGGCTAATGGGAGAAGTAGGCGTAGCGCTGGGGTGGGCATAGAGCAGGTGTGGCTGTCGAGGTGAACCTCGGAGTAGGCCTAGGGCCAGGAGTGGGAGCTGTGGCAAGGGGTAGGGTTGGTGGTGGTCCTATGGGTAGGGGGAGCTGTAGGGCCAGGGGTAGTTATAGGACCAGAGGTAGTGCTAGGCGTAGGCCTAGGGCGATGGGTCGTGCTCGGGGTAGGGTTAGATGATGGGCTAGTGGTTGGCAGAGACCAACGAGCAGTGTTTGGGTTAGGGCTCATGTTAGGCCTAGGACGAGTGGGAGTGGTAGGGGTTAGCCGAGGGCTAGGGGTAGGTGTCACGGCAGGGCTCCGGGTAGTCCTAGGACTCGGAACAGGTGTAGGGCTGGATTATGGTGTGGTAAGGGTGGGTCCAGGGTGAATTCGTAGGACACGGGTTAGTGCTCTGGCTAACGGTAGGGCAAGGTGTACTGGTCGGCGACGGGCAATGATAGGCCTCGGACTAGAGTGAGCACTGGGCGTTGGTCTAGGGCCCGAGGTAGGGCTAGTGGGAGAGTTAGGCATAGCGCTGTGGTAGGCAAATGGCAAGGGGTTGGTGTCGAGGTAAACCTCGGAGTTGGCCTAAAACAAGGAGTGGGAGATGTGGCTAGGGGTAGGGATGGAGGTGGGCCTATGGGTAGGGGGAGGTGTAGGGCCAGGGGTAGGGGTAGGACCACAGGTAGTGCTAGGCGTAGGCCTAGGGCGATTGGTAGTGCTCGGGGTAACCTAACCCTAACCCTAACCCTAACCCTAACACCAACCCCAACACGAACCCTAACCCTAACCCTAACCCTAACACCAACCCTAACCCTAACCCTAACCCTAACCCTAACCCTAAACCTAACCCTAACGCTAACCCTAACTCTAACCCTAACCCTCACCCCTAACCCTAACCCTAACCCTAACCCTAACACCAACCCTAACCCTAACCATAACCCTAACCCTAACAACAACCCTAACCCTAACCCTAACCCTAACCCTAAAACCAACCACAACCCGAACCCTAACCCTAACCCTAACCGTAACACCAACCCTAACCCTATCCCTAACCCTAACCCTAACACCAACCCCAACCCGAACCCTAAACCTAACCCTAACACCAACCCTAACCCTAACCATAACCCTAACCCTAACCCTAACCCTAACCCTAAACCTAACCCTAACGCTAACTCTAACCCTAACCCTAACACTAACCCTAACCCCTAACCCTAACCCTAACCCTAACCCTAACACCAAACCTAAACCTAACCATAACCCTAAACCTAACACCAACCCTAACCCTATCCCTAACCCTAAACCCTAACCCTAACCCTAACCCTAACCCTAACCCTAACCCTAAACCTAACCCTAACCCTAACCCTAACCCTAACCCTAACACCTAACCCTAACCCTAACCCTAACTCTAACAGCAACCCTAACCCTAACCCTAACCCCTAACCCTAACCCTAACCCTAACCCTAACCCTAACCCTAAACCTAACCCTAACGCTAACCCTAAACCTAACCCTAACCATAACCCTAACCCCTAACCCTAACCCTAACCCTAACCCTAACCCCTAACCCTAACCCTAACCCTAACACCAATCCTAAACCTAACCATAACCCTAACCCTAACACCAACCCTAACCCTAACCCTAACCCTAACACAAACCCTAACCCTAACCCTAACCCTAAACCCTAACCCTAACCCTAACCCTAACCCTAACCCTAACCCGAATCCCAACCCTAACCCAAACAAGGGCAAGGTGTACTGGTCAGCGACGGGCAAGTTCTAGGCCTCGGACTAGAGGTAGCCATGTGCGTTGGTCTAGGGGACGAGCTAGGGCTAATGGGACAAGTAGGCGTAGCGCTGGGGTGGGCATAGAGCAAGGTGTGGGTGTCGAGGTGAACCTCGGAGTAGGCCTAGGGCCAGGAGTGGGAGCTGTGGCAAGGGGTAGGGTTGGTGGTGGTCCTATGGGTAGGGGGAGCTGTAGGGCAAGGGGTAGTGATAGGACCAAAGGTAGTGCTAGGCGTAGGCCTACGGCGATGGGTCGTGCTCGGGGTAGGGTTAGATGAAGGGCTAGTGGTTGGCAGAGACCAACGAGCAGTGTTAGGGTTAGGGCTCATGTTAGGCCTAGGACGAGTGGGAGTGGTAGGGGTTAGCCTAGGGCTAGGGGTAGGTGTCACGGCAGGGCTACGGGTAGTCCTAGGACTCGGAATAGGTGTAGGGCTGTATTAGGGTGTGGTAAGGGTGGGTCCAGGGTGAATTCGTAGGACACGGTTTAGTGCTCTGGCTAACGGTAGGGCAAGGTGTACTGGTCGGCGACGGGCAATGATAGACCTCGGACTAGAGTGAGCACTGGGCGTTGGTCTAGGGCCCGAGGTAGGGCTAGTGGGAGAGTTAGGCGTAGCGCTGTGGTAGGCAAATGGCAAGGGGTGGGTGTCGGGGTAAACCTCGGAGTAGGCCTAAAACAAGGAGTGGGAGATGTGGCTAGGGGTAGGGATGGAGGTGGGCCTATGGGTAGGGGAAGCTGTAGGGCCAGGGGTAGGGGTAGGACCACAGGTAGTGCTAGGCGTAGGCCTAGGGCGATTGGTAGTGCTCGGGGTAACCTAACCCTAACCCTAACCCTAACCCTAACACTAACCCTAACACCAACCATAAACCTAACCCTAACCCTAACCCTAACACCAACCCTAACCCTAACCCTAACCCTAACCCTAACCCTAAACCTAACCCTAACGCTAACCCTAACTCTAACCCTAACCCTCACCCCTAACCCTAACCCTAACCCTAACCCTAACACCAACCCCAACACGAACCCTAACCCTAACCCTAACCCTAACACCAACCCTAACCCTAACCCTAACCCTAACCCTAACCCTAAACCTAACCCTAACGCTAACCCTAACTCTAACCCTAACCCTCACCCCTAACCCTAACCCTAACCCTAACCCTAACACCAACCCTAACCCTAACCATAACCCTAACCCTAACACCAACCCTAACCCTAACCCTAACCCTAAACCCTAACCCTAACCCTAACCCTAAAACCAACCCCAACCCGAACCCTAACCCTAACCCTAACCCTAACACCAACCCTAACCCTAACCCTAACCCTAACACCAACCCCAACCCGAACCCTAAACCTAACCCTAACACCAACCCTAACCCTAACCCTAACCCTAACCCTAACCCTAAACCTAACCCTAACGCTAATCCTAACCCTAACCCTTACACTAACCCTAACCCCTTACCCTAACCATAACCCTAACCCTGACACCAACCCTAAACCTAACCATAACCCTAACCTAACACCAACCCTAACCCTATCCCTAACCCTAAACCCTAACCCTAACCCTAACCCTAACCCTAACCCTAACCCTAACCCTAACCCTAACCCTAAACCTAACCCTAACCCTAACCCTAACCCTAACCCTAACACCTAACCCTAACCCTAACCCTAACTCTAACACCAACCCTAACCCTAACCCTAACCCTAACCCTAACCCCTAACCCTAACCCTAACCCTAACCCTAACCCTAAACCTAACCCTAACGCTAACCCTAACCCTAACCCTAACCCTAACCCTAACCCTAACCCCTAACCGTAACCCTAACCCTAACCCTAACCCCTAACCCTAACCCTAACCCTAACCCTAACACCAACCCTAACCCTAACCCTAACCCTAAACCTAACCCTAACGCTAACCCTAACCCTAACACTAACCCTAACCCTAACCCCTAACCCTAACCCTAACCCTAACCCTAACCCCTAACTCTAACCCTAACCCTAACCCTAACACCAACCCTAAACCAAACCATAACCCTAACCCTAACACCAACCCTAACCCTAACCCTAACCCTAACACCAACCCTAACCCTAACCCTAACCCTAAACCCTAACCCTAACCCTAACCCTAACCCTAACCCTAACCCTAACCCTAACCCGAATCCCAACCCTAACTCAAACAAGGGCAAGGTGTACTGGTCAGCGACGGGCAAGTTCTAGGCCTCGGACTAGAGGTAGCCATGTGCGTTGGTCTAGGGCACGAGCTAGGGCTAATGGGAGAAGTAGGCGTAGCGCTGGGGTGGGCATAGAGCAAGGTGTGGGTGTCGAGGTGAACCTCGGAGTAGGCCTAGGGCCAGGAGTGGGAGCTGTGGCAAGGGGTAGGGTTGGTGGTGGTCCTATGGGTAGGGGGAGCTGTAGGGCCAGGGGTAGTGATAGGACCAGAGGTAGTGCTAGGCGTAGGCCTACGGCGATGGGTCGTGCTCGGGGTAGGGTTAGATGAAGGGCTAGTGGTTGGCAGAGACCAACGAGCAGTGTTAGGGTTAGGGCTCATGTTAGGCCTAGGACGAGTGGGAGTGGTAGGGGTTAGCCTAGGGCTAGAGGTAGGTGTCACGGCAGGGCTCCGGGTAGGCCTAGGACTAGGAACAGGTGTAGGGCTGTATTAGGGTGTGGTAAGGGTGGGTCCATGGTGAATTCGTAGGACACGGTTTAGTGCTCTGGCTAACGGTAGGGCAAGGTGTACTGGTCGGCGACGGGCAATGATAGGCCTCGGACTAGAGTGAGCACTGGGCGTTGGTCTAGGGCCCGAGGTAGGGCTAGTGGGAGAGTTAGGCGTAGCGCTGTGGTAGGCAAATGGCAAGGGGTGGGTGTCGGGGTAAACCTCGGAGTAGGCCTAAAACAAGGAGTGGGAGATGTGGCTAGGGGTAGGGATGGAGGTGGGCCTATGGGTAGGGGGAGCTGTAGGGCCAGGGGTAGGGGTAGGAAAACAGGTAGTGCTAGGCGTAGGCCTAGGGCGATTGGTAGTGCTCGGGGTAACCTAACCCTAACCCTAACCCTAACACCAACCCCAACACGAACCCTAACCCTAACCGTAACCCTAACACCAACCCTAAACCTAACCATAACCCTAACCCTAACACCAACCCTAACCCTAACCCTAACCCTAACACCAACCCTAACCCTAACCCTAACCCTAAACCCTAACCCTAACCCTAACCCTAACCCTAACCCTAACCCTAACCCGAATCCCAACCCTAACCCAAACAAGGGCAAGGTGTACTGGTCAGCGACGGGCAAGTTCTAGGCCTCGGACTAGAGGTAGCCATGTGCGTTGGTCTAGGGCACGAGCTAGGGCTAATGGGAGAAGTAGGCGTAGCGCTGGGGTGGGCATAGAGCAAGGTGTGTGTGTCGAGGTGAACCTCGGAGTAGGCCTAGGGCCAGGAGTGGGAGCTGTGGCAAGGGGTAGGGTTGGTGGTGGTCCTATGGGTAGGGGGAGCTGTAGGGCCAGGGGTAGTGATAGGACCAGAGGTAGTGCTAGGCGTAGGCCTACGGCGATGGGTCGTGCTCGGGGTAGGGTTAGATGAAGGGCTAGTGGTTGGCAGAGACCAACGAGCAGTGTTAGGGTTAGGGCTCATGTTAGGCCTAGGACGAGTGGGAGTGGTAGGGGTTAGCCTAGGGCTAGAGGTAGGTGTCACGGCAGGGCTCCGGGTAGGCCTAGGACTAGGAACAGGTGTAGGGCTGTATTAGGGTGTGGTAAGGGTGGGTCCATGGTGAATTCGTAGGACACGGTTTAGTGCTCTGGCTAACGGTAGGGCAAGGTGTACTGGTCGGCGACGGGCAATGATAGGCCTCGGACTAGAGTGAGCACTGGGCGTTGGTCTAGGGCCCGAGGTAGGGCTAGTGGGAGAGTTAGGCGTAGCGCTGTGGTAGGCAAATGGCAAGGGGTGGGTGTCGGGGTAAACCTCGGAGTAGGCCTAAAACAAGGAGTGGGAGATGTGGCTAGGGGTAGGGATGGAGGTGGGCCTATGGGTAGGGGGAGCTGTAGGGCCAGGGGTAGGGGTAGGAAAACAGGTAGTGCTAGGCGTAGGCCTAGGGCGATTGGTAGTGCTCGGGGTAACCTAACCCTAACCCTAACCCTAACACCAACCCCAACACGAACCCTAACCCTAACCGTAACCCTAACACCAACCCTAACCCTAACCCTAACCCTAACCCTAACCCTAACCCTAAACCTAACCCTAACACTAACCCTAACTCTAACCCTAACCCTCACCCCTAACCCAAACCCTAACCCTAACCCTAACACCAACCCTAACCCTAACCATAACCCTAACCCTAACACCAACCCTAACCCTAACCCTAACCCTAAACCCTAACCCTAACCCTAACCCTAACCCTAAAACCAACCCCAACCCGAACCCTAACCCTAACCCTAACCCTAACACCAACCCTAACCCTAACCCTAACCCTAACCCTAACCCTAACACCAACCCCAACCCGAACCCTAAACCTAACCCTAACACCAACCCTAACCCTAACCCTAACCCTAACCCTAACCCTAAACCTAACCCTAACGCTAACCCTAACCCTAACCCTAACCCTAACCCTAACCCCTTACCCTAACCCTAACCCTAACCCTAACACCAACCCTAAACCTAACCATAACCCTAACCCTAACACCAACCCTAACCCTATCCCTAACCCTAAACCCTAACCCTAACCCTAACCCTAACCCTAACCCTAAACCTAACCCTAAACCTAACCCTAACCCTAACCCTAACCCTAACCCTAACACCTAACCCTAACCCTAACCCTAACTCTAACACCAACCCTAACCCTAACCCTAACCCTAACCCTAACCCCTAACCCTAACCCTAACCCTAACCCTAACCCTAAACCTAACCCTAACGCTAACCCTAACCCTAACCCTAACCCTAACCCTAACCCTCACCCCTAACCCTAACCCTAACCCTAACCCTAACCCCTAACCCTAACCCTAACCCTAACCCTAACACTAACCCTAACACCAACCATAAACCTAACCCTAACCCTAACCCTAACACCAACCCTAACCCTAACCCTAACCCTAACCCTATCCCTATAAAGGGCAAGGTGTACTGGTCAGCGACGGGCAATTTCTAGGCCTCGGACTAGAGGGAGCCATGGGCGTTGGTCTAGGGCCCGAGCTAGGGCTAGTTGGAGCGGTGGGCGTAGCGCTGGGGTAGGCATCGGGCAAGTGGTGGGTGTCGAGGTAATCCTCGGAGTAGGCCTAGGGCCAGGAGTGGGAGCTGTGGCTAGGGGTAGGGATAGGGGTGGGCCTATGGGTATGGGGAGCTGTAGGGCCAGGGGTAGTGGTAGGACCAGAGGTAGTGCTAGGCCTAGGCCTAGGGCAAGGGGTAGTGCTCGGGGTAACCTAACCTTTACCCTAACCCTAACACTAACCCCTAACCCTAACCCTAACCCTAACTCTAACAACAACCCTAACGCTAAGCCTAACCCTAACCCTAACACCAACCCTAACCGTAACACTAACCTTAAACCCTAACCCTAACCCTAACCCTAACACTAACCCTAACACCAACCCTAACCCTAACCCTAACCCTAACCCTAACACCAACCGTAACGCTAAACCTAACCCTAAACCCTAACCCTAACCCTAACCCTAACCCTAACCCTAACCCTAACCCTAACCCTAACAACGGCAAGATGTACTGGTCAGCGACGGGCAAGTTCTAGGCCTCGGACGAGAGGGAGCCAAGGGGGTTTGCTCTAGAACCCGAGCTAGGGGTAGTGGGAGCGGTATGCGTAGCGCTGGGGTAGGCATAGGGCAAGGGGTGGGTGTCGGGGTAAACCTCGGACTAGGCCTAGGTCCAGGAGTTGGAGCTGTGGCTAGGGGTAGCGATGGGGGTGGGCATATGGGTAGGGGGAGCTGTAGTGCCAGGGGTAGTTGTAGGACCAGAGGTAGTGCTAGGCATAGGCCTAGGGAAGGGGTAGTGCTCGAGGTAACCTAACCCTAACCCTAACCCTAACCCTAACCCTACCACTAACCCTAACACCAACCCTAACCCTAACCCTAACCCTAAACCCTAACCCTAACCCTAACCCTAACTCTAACTCTAACCCTAACTCTAACCCTAACAAGGGCAAGGTGTACTGGTCAGCGACGGGCAAGTTCTAGGCCTCGGACTAGAGAGAGCCATGGGCGTCGGTTTAGGGCCCTAGGTAGTGCTAGTGGGAGTGGTAGGCGTAGCGCTGGGGTAGCCATAGGGCAAGGGGTGGGTGTCGAGGTAATCCTCGGAGTAGGCCTAGGGCCAGGAGTGGGAGCTGTGGCTAGGGGTAGGGATGGGGGTGGGCCTATGGGTAAGGGGAGCTGTAGGGCCAGGGGTTGTGGTAGTCCCAGAGATAGTGCTAGGCGTAGGCCTAGGGCGAGGGGTGGTGCTCGGGGTAGAGTTAGGTGAAGGGCTAGTGGTTGGCAGAGGCCAACGAGCAGTGTTAGGGTTAGGGTTCATGTTAGGCCTAGGACGAGTGGTAGTGGTAGGGGTTAGCAGAGGGTTAAGTTTAGGTGTCAAGAGAGGGCTCTGGGTAGTCCTAGGACTCGGAAAAGGTGTAGGGCTGGATTAGGGTGCGGTAAGGGTGGGTCCATGGTGATTTCGTAGGACACGGGTTAGTGCTCTGGCAAACTGTAGGGCAAGGTGTACTGTTCGGAGACGGGCAAGTGCTAGCCCTCGAACTAGAGTGAGCACTGGGCGTTGGTCTAGGGCCCGAGGTAGGGCTAGTGGGAGAGTTAGGCGTAGCGCTGGGGTAGGCAAATGGCAAGGGGTGGGTGTCGAGGTAATCCTCGGAGTAGGCCTAGGGCCAGGAGAGGGAGCTGTGGCTAGGGGTAGGGATGGGGGTGGGCCTATGGGTATGGGGAGCTGTAGGGCCAGGGGTAGTGGTAGGACCAGAGGTAGTGCTAGGCGTAGGCCTAGGGCGAGGGGTAGTGCTCGGGGTAACCTAACCTTTACCCTAACCCTAACCCTAACGCTAATACCAACCCTACCCGTAACACTAAACCTAAACCCTAAACCTAATCCTAACCCTAACACTAACCCTAACACCAACCCTAACCCTAACCCTAACCCTAACCCTAACACCAACCCTAACCCTAAAGCTAACCCTAAACCCTAACCATAACCCTAACCCTAACCCTAACACTAACAACGGCAAGGTGTACTGGTCAGCGACAGGCAAGTTCTAGGCCTCGGACTAGAGAGAGCCAAGGGGGTTTGGTCTAGGGCCCGAGCTAGGGCTAGTGGGAGCGGTATGCGTAGCGCTGGGGTAGGCATAGGGCAAGGGGTGGGTGTCGGGGTAAACCTCGGACTAGGCCTAGGTCCAGGATTTGGAGCTGTAACTAGGGGTAGCGATGGGGGTGGGCCTATGGGTAGGGGGAGCTGTAGTGCCAGGGGTAGTTGTAGGACCAGAGGAAGTGCTAGGCATAGGCCTAGGGAGAGGGGTCGTGCTCGGGGTAGGGTTAGGTGAAGGGCTAGTGGTTGGCAGAGGCCAACGAGCAGTGTTAGGTTTAGGGCTCATTTTAAGCCTAGGACGAGTGGTAGTGGTAGGGGTTAGCCGAGGGCTAGGGGTAGGTGTCACGGGAGGGCACCGGGAAGTCCTAGGACTCACAACTTGTGTAGGGCTGGATTAGGGTGTGGTAAGGGTGGGTCCAGGGTGATTTCGTAGGACACGGGTTAGTGCTCTGGCTAACGGTAGGGCAAAGTGTACTGGTCGGCGACAGGCAAGTGGTAGGCCTTGGACTAGAGGGAGCACTGGGCGATGGTCTAGGGCCCGAGCTAGGGCTAGTGGGAGCGGTTAGCGTAGCGCTGGGGTAGGCATAGGGCAAGGGGTGATTGTCGGGGTAAACCTCGGAGTATGCCTAGGGCCAGGAGTTGGAGCTTTGGCTAGGGGTAGCGATGGGGGTGGGCCTATGGGTAGGGGGAGCTGTCCGGCCAGGGGTAGGGGTAGGACCAGTGGTAGTGGTAGGCGTAGGCCTAGGGCGAGGAATAGTGCTCGGGATGGGTTAGGTGAACAACTACTGTTTGGCATAGGCCCACGGGCAGTGTTAGGCTTAGGGCTCATGTTAGGCCTAGGACTAGTGGTAGTGGTATGGGTTGGCCGAGGGCTAGGGGTAGGTGTCACAGGAGGGCTCCGAGTAGTCCTAGGACTCAGAACGGATGTAGGGCTGGATTAGGGTGTGGCTAAGGGTGGGTCCAGGGTGATTTCGTAGGACATGGGTTAGTGCTCTGGCTAACGGTAGGGCAAGCTGTACTGGTCGGCGACAGGCAAATGCTAGGTCTCGGACTAGAGTGAGCACTGTGCGTTGGTCTTGGGCACGAGCTAGGGCTAGTGGGAGCAATAGGCGTAGCGCTGGGGTATCAAAAGGCAAGGGGTCGGTATCGGGGTAAACTTCGGAGTAGGTATAGGACCAGGAGTGGGAGCTGTTGCTAGGGGTAGGGATGGGGGTGGGCTTATGGGTAGGGGGAGCTGTAGGGCCAGGGGTAGCTGTAGGACCACAGGTAGTGCTGGGCCTAGTCCTAGGGCGAGGGGTAGTGCTCGGGGTAACCTAACCCTAACCCTAACCCTAACCCTAACACCAACCCTAACCCTAACCCTAACCCTAAACCCTAACCCTAACCCTAACCCTAACCCTAACACGGGCAAGGTGTACTGGTCAGCGACGGGCAAGTTCTAGGCCTCGGACTACAGGGAGCCATGGGCGTTGGTCTAGGGCCCGAACTAGGGCTAGTGGGAGCGGTAGGCTTAGCACTGGGGTATCAAAGGGCAAGGGGTGGGTGTCAGGGTAAACCTCGGAGTAGGCCTAAGACCAGGAGCAGGAGCTGTGTCTAGGGATAGGGTTGGGGGTGGGCCTATGGGTAGGGGGAGCTGTAGGGCCAGGGTTAGGGGTAGGACCAAAGGTAGTGCTAGGCGTAGGCCTTGGGCGAGGGGTAGTGCTCGAGGTAACCTAACCCTAACCCTAACCCTAACCCTAACTCTGCCACTAACCCTCACACCAACCCTAACCCTAACCCTAAACCTAAACCCTAACCCTAACCCTAACCCTAACCCTAACTCTAACCCTAACTCTAACCCTAACAAGGGCAATGTGTACTGGTCAGCGACGGGCAAGTTCTAGGCCTCGGACTAGAGAGAGCCATGGGCGTTGGTCTAGGGCCCTAGCTAGGGATAGTGGGAGCGGTAGGCGTAGCGCTGGGGTAGCCATAGGGCAAGGGGTGGGTGTCGAGGTAATCCTAGGAGTAGGCCTAGGGCCAGGATTGGGAGCTGTGGCTAGGGGTAGGGATGGGGGTGGGCCTATGGGTAAGGGGAGCTGTAGGGCCAGGGGTAGTGGTAGTCCCAGAGATAGTGTTAGGCGTAGGCCTAGGGCGAGGGGTGATGCTCGGGGTAGGGTTAGGTGAAGGGATAGTGGTTGGCAGAGGCCAACGAGCAGTGTTAGGTTTAGGGCTCATGTTAGGCCTAGGACGAGTGGTATTGGTAGGGGTTAGCAGAGGGTTAGGGTTAGGTGTCAAGAGAGGGCTCTGGGTAGTCCTAGGACTCGGAAAAGGTGTAGGGCTGAATTAGGGTGCGGTAAGGGTGGGTCCAGGGTGATTTCGTAGGACACGGGTTAGTGCTCTGGCTAACGGTAGGGCAAGGTGTACTGGTCGGCGACGGGCAAGTGCTAGCCCTCGGACTAAAGTGAGCACTGGGCGTTGGTCTAGGGCCCGAGGTAGGGCTAGTGGTTGAGGTAGGCGTAGCGCTGGGGTAGGCAAAGGGCAAGGGGTGGGTGTCGGGGTAAACCTCGGAGTAGGCCTAGGAAAAGGAGTGGGAGCTGTGGCTAGGAGTAGGGATGGAGGTGGGCCTATGGGTAGGGAAAGCT
>NC_138046.1:42811034-42813534 GCF_964194185.1 Rhinolophus hipposideros
GGTAGGACCACAGGTAGTGCTAGGCGTAGGCCTAGGGCGATTGGTAGTGCTCGATGTATCCTAACCCTAACCCTAACCCTAACACTAACCCTAACACCAACCATAAACCTAACCCTAACCCTAACCGTAACAGCAACCCTAACCCTAACCCTAACCCTAAACCCTAACCCTAACCCTACCCCTAACCCTAACCCTATAAAAGGCAAGGTGTACTGGTCAGCGACGGGCAAGTTCTAGGCCTCGGACTAAAGGGAGCCATGGGCGTTGGGCTAGGGCCCGAGCTAGGGCTAGTTGGAGCGGTAGGCGTAGCGCTGGGGTAGGCATAGGGCAAAGGGTGGGTGTCGAGGTAATCCTCGGAGTAGGCCTAGGGCCAGGAGTGGGAGCTGTGCCTAGGGGTAGGGATGGGGGTGGGCCTAAGGGTATGGGGAGCTGTAGGGCCAGGGGTAGTGTTAGGACCAGAGGTAATGCTAGGCGTAGGCCTAGGGCGAGGGGTAGTGCTCGGGGTAACCTAACCTTTACCCTAACCCTAACACTAACCCCTAACCCTAACCCTAACCCTAACACCAACCCTAACCGTAACACTAACCCTAAACCCTAACCCTAACCCTAACCCTAACACTAACCCTAACACCAACCCTAACCCTAACCCTAACCCTAACCCTAACCCTAACCCTAACACCAACCCTAACCCTAAAGCTAACCCTAAACCCTAACCCTAACCCTAACCCTAACTTTCACCCTAACCCTAACACCAACCCCAACACGAACCCTAACCCTAAACCTAACCCTAACACCAACCCTAACCCTAACCCTAACCCTAACACGAACCCCAAACCGAACCCTAACCCTAACCCTAACCCTAACACCAACCCTAACCCTAACCCTAACTTTAACACTAACCCTAACCCTAAACCTAACCCTAACGCTAACCCTAACGTTAACCCTAACCCTAACCCCTAACCCTAACCCTAACCCTAACACCAACCCTAACTCTAACACTAACCCCTAACCCTAACTCTAACCCTAACCCTAACCCTAACCCTAAACCTAACCCTAACGCCAACCCTAACCCTAACACTAACCCCTAACCCTAACTCTAACCCTAACCCTAACCCTAACCCTAAACCTAACCCTAACGCTAACCCTAACCCTAACCCTAACCCTAACCCCTAACCCTAACCCTAACCCTAACCCTAACACCAAACCTAACCTTAACCATAACCCTAAGCCTAACACCAAACCTAACACTAACCCTAACCCTAAAACATAACCCTAACCCTAACCCTAACCCTAACCCTAACCCTAACCCTAAACCTAACCCTAACCCTAACCCTAACCCTAACCCTAACACCTAACCCTAACCCTAACCCTAACTCTAACACCAACCCTAACCCTAACCTTAACCCTAACCCCTAACCCTAACCCTAACCCTAACCCTAACCCTAACCTACCACTAACCCTAACCCTAACCATAACCCTAACCCTAACACCAACCCTAACCCTAACCCTAACCCTAAACCCTAACCCTAACCCTAACCCTAACCCTAACCCTAACCCTAACCCTAACCCTAACCCCAACCCTAACCATAACAAGGGGAAGGTGTACTGGTCAGCGACGGGCAAGTTCTAGGCCTCGGACTAGAGGTAGCCATGTGCGTTGGTCTAGGGCACGAGCTAGGGCTAATGGGAGAAGTAGGCGTAGCGCTGGGGTGAGCATAGAGCAAGGGGTGGGTGTCGGGGTGAACCTCGGAGTAGGCCTAGGGCCAGGAGTGGGATCTGTGGCAAGGGGTAGGGATGGTGGTGGGCCTATGGGTAGGGGGAGCTGTAGGGCCAGGGGTAGTGATAGGACCAGATGTAGTGCTAGGCGTCGGCCTAGGGCGATGGGTCGTGCTCGGGGTAGGGTTAGAGGAAGGGCTAGTGGTTGGCAGAGACCAACGAGCAGTGTTAGGGTTAGGGCTCATGTTAGGCCTAGGACGAGTGGGAGTGTTAGGGGTTAGCCGAGGGCTAGGGGTAGGTATCACGGCAGGGCTCCGGGTAGTACTAGGACTCGGAACAGGTGTAGGGCTGGATTAGGGTGTGGTAAGGGTGGGTCCAGGGTGAATTCGTAGGACACGGGTTAGTGCTCTGGCTAACGGTAGGGCAAGGTGTACTGGTCGGCGACGGGCAATGATAGGCCTCGGACTAGAGTGAGCACTGGGCGTTGGTCTAGGGCCCGAGGTACGGCTAGTGGGAGAGTTAGGCGTAGCGCTGTGGTAGGTAAATGGCAAGGGGTGGGTGTCGGGGTAAACCTCGGAGTAGACCTAAAACAAGGAGTGGGAGATGTGGCTAGGGGTAGGGATGGAGGTGGGCCTATGGGTAGGGGGAGCTGTAGGGCCAGGGGTAGGGGTAGGACCACAGGAAGTGCTAGGCGTAGGCCTAGGGCGATTGGTAGTGCTCGGGGTAACCTAACCCTAACCCTAACCCTAACCCTAACACCAACCCCAACACGAACCCTAACCCC
>NC_138046.1:42821034-42823534 GCF_964194185.1 Rhinolophus hipposideros
CCCTAACCCTAACCCTAACACTAACCCTAACCCTAAACCTAACCCTAACGCTAACCCTAACCTTAACACTAACCCTAACCCTAACCCCTAACCCTAACCCTAACCCTAACCCTAACACCACCCCTAACCCTAACCCTAAACCCTAACCCTAACCCTAACCCAAACCCTAACCCTAACCCTAACCCTAACCCTAACCCTAACCCTAACACCAACCCTAACCCTAACCCTAACCCTAAACCCTAACCCTAACCCTAACCCTAACCCTAACTCTAACACCAACCCTAACCCAAAACCTAACCCTAACCCTAACCCTAACACCAACCATAAACCTAACCCTAACCCTAACCCTAACACCAACCCTAACACTAACCCTAACCCTAAACCCTAACCCTAACCCTACCCCTAACTCTAACCCTATAAAGGGCAAGGTGTACTGGTCAGCGACGGGCAAGTTCTAGGCCTCGGACTAGAGGGAGCCATGGGCGTTGGTTTAGGGCCCGAGCTAGGGCTAGTTGGAGCGGTAGGCGTAGCGCTGGGGTAGGCATTGGGCAAGGGGTGGGTGTCGAGGTAATCCTCGGAGTAGGCCTAGGGCCAGGAGTGGGAGCTGTGGCTAGGTGTAGGGATGGGGGTTGGCCTACGGGTATGGGGAGCTGTAGGGCCAGGGGTAGTGGTAGGACCAGAGGTAGTGCTAGGCGTAGGCCTAGGGCGAGGGGTAGTGCTCGGGGTAACGTAACCTTTACCCTAACCCTAACACTAACTCCTAACCCTAACCCTAACCCTAACACCAACCCCAAGCCGAACCCTAACCCTAACCCTAACCCTAACACCAACCCTAACCCTAACCCTAACCCTAACCCTAACCCTAAACCTAACCCTAACGCTAACCCTAACTCTAACCCTAACCCTCACCCCTAACCCTAACCCTAACCCTAACCCTAACACCAACCCTAACCCTAACCATAACCCTAAACCCTAACCCTAACCCTAACCCTAACCCTAACCCTTTCACCAACCCTAACCCTAACACTAACCCTAAACCCTAACCCTAACCCTAACACTAACCCTAACCCTAACACCAACCCTAACCCTAACCCTAACCTTAACCCTAACAACAACCCTAACCCTAACCGTAACCCTAAACCCTAACCCTAACCCTAACCCTAACCCTAACAAGGGCAAGGTGTACTGGTCAGCGACGGGCATATTCTAGGCCTCGGACTAGAGGCAGCCATGTGCGTTGGTCTAGGGCCCGAGCTAGGGCTAGTGGGAGCGGTAGGCGTAGCGCTGGGGTAGGCATAGGGCAAGGGGTGAGTGTCGAGGTAAACCTCGGAGTAGGCCTAGGGCCAGGAGTGGGAGCTTTGGCTAGGGGTAGGAATGGGGGTGGGCCTATGGGTAGCGGGAGCTGTAGGGCCAGGGGTAGTGGTAGGACTAGAGGTAGTGCTAGGCGTAGGCCTAGGGCGAGGGGTCGTGCTCAAGGTAGTTTTAGGTGAAGGGCTAGTGTTTGGCAGAGGCCAACGAGCAGTGTTAGGGTAAGGGCTCATGTTAGGCCAAGGACGAGTGGTAGTGGTAGGGGTTAGACGAGGGCTAGGGGTAGGTGTAACAGGAGGGCTCCGGGTAGTCCTAGGACTCAGTACGGATGTAGGGCTGGATTAGTGTGCGGCTAAGGGTGGGTCCAGGGTGATTTCGTAGGACACGGGTTAGTGCTCTGGCTAACGGTAGGGCAAGGTTTACTGGTGGGCGACTGGCAAGTGGTAGGCCTCGGACTAGAGGGAGCAGTGGGCGATGGTCTAGGGCCCGAGCTAGGGCTAGTGGGAGCGGTAGGCGTAGCGCTGGGGTAGGCATAGGGCAAGAGGTGGGTTTCGCGGTAAACCTCGGAGTATACCTAGGGCCCGGAGTTGGAGCTTTGGCTAGGGGTAGCAATGGGGGTGGGCCTATGGGTAGGGGGAGCTGTAGGGCCAGGGTTAGGGGTAGGACCAGAGGTAGTGATAGGCGTAGGCCTAGGGAGAGGAATAGTGCTCGGGATAGGTTTAGGTGAACGGCTACTGTTTGGCATAGGCCCACGGGCAGTGTTAGGCTTAGGGCTCATGTTCGGCCTAGGACTAGTGGTAGTGGTAGGGTTTGGCCGAGGGCAAGGGGTCGGTGTCACAGGAGGGCTCCGGGTAGTCCTAGGACTCAGAACGGATGTAGGGCTGGATTAGGGTGTGGCTAAGGGTGGGTCCAGGGTGATTTCGTAGGACACGGATTAGTGCTCTGGCTAACGTTAGGGTAAGGTGTACCGGTCGGCGATGGGCAAGTGCTAGGCCTCGGACTAGAGGGAGCACTGGTTGTTAGTCTAGGGCCCGATCTAGGAGTAGTGTGAGAGGTAGGCGTAGCGCTGGGGTAGGCATACGGCAAGGGGTGGGTGTCGGGGTAAACCTCGGAGTAGGCCTAGGACAAGGAGTGGGAGCTGTGGCTAGGGTTAGGGATGGAGGTGGGCCTATGGGTAGGGGGAGCTGTAGGG
>NC_138046.1:42831034-42856034 GCF_964194185.1 Rhinolophus hipposideros
GTGGTAGGACCAGAGGTAGTGCTAGGCGTAGGCCTAGGGCGAGGGGTAGTGCTCGGAGTAACCTAACCTTTACCCTAACCCTAACACTAACTCCTAACCCTAACCCTAACCCTAACACCAACCCCAAGCCGAACCCTAACCCTAACCCTAACCCTAACACCAACCCTAACCCTAACCCTAACCCTAACCCTAACCCTAAACCTAACCCTAACGCTAACCCTAACTCTAACCCTAACCCTCACCCCTAACCCTAACCCTAACCCTAACCCTAACACCAACCCTAACCCTAACCATAACCCTAAACCCTAACCCTAACCCTAACCCTAACCCTAACCCTTTCACCAACCCTAACCCTAACACTAACCCTAAACCCTAACCCTAACCCTAACACTAACCCTAACCCTAACACCAACCCTAACCCTAACCCTAACCTTAACCCTAACAACAACCCTAACCCAACCGTAACCCTAAACCCTAACCCTAACCCTAACCCTAACCCTAACAAGGGCAAGGTGTACTGGTCAGCGACGGGCATATTCTAGGCCTCGGACTAGAGGCAGCCATGTGCGTTGGTCTAGGGCCCGAGCTAGGGCTAGTGGGAGCGGTAGGCGTAGCGCTGGGGTAGGCATAGGGCAAGGGGTGAGTGTCGAGGTAAACCTCGGAGTAGGCCTAGGGCCAGGAGTGGGAGCTTTGGCTAGGGGTAGGAATGGGGGTGGGCCTATGGGTAGCGGGAGCTGTAGGGCCAGGGGTAGTGGTAGGACTAGAGGTAGTGCTAGGCGTAGGCCTAGGGCGAGGGGTCGTGCTCAAGGTAGTTTTAAGTGAAGGGCTAGTGTTTGGCAGAGGCCAACGAGCAGTGTTAGGGTAAGGGCTCATGTTAGGCCAAGGACGAGTGGTAGTGGTAGGGGTTAGACGAGGGCTAGGGGTAGGTGTAACAGGAGGGCTCCGGGTAGTCCTAGGACTCAGTACGGATGTAGGGCTGGATTAGTGTGCGGCTAAGGGTGGGTCCAGGGTGATTTCGTAGGACACGGGTTAGTGCTCTGGCTAACGGTAGGGCAAGGTTTACTGGTGGGCGACTGGCAAGTGGTAGGCCTCGGACTAGAGGGAGCAGTGGGCGATGGTCTAGGGCCCGAGCTAGGGCTAGTGGGAGCGGTAGGCGTAGCGCTGGGGTAGGCATAGGGCAAGAGGTGGGTTTCGCGGTAAACCTCGGAGTATACCTAGGGCCCGGAGTTGGAGCTTTGGCTAGGGGTAGCAATGGGGGTGGGCCTATGGGTAGGGGGAGCTGTAGGGCCAGAATTAGGGGTAGGACCAAAAATAGTGCTAGGCGTAGGCCTAGGGCGAGCGGTAGTGCTCGAGGTAACCTAACCCTAACCCTAACCCTAACCCTAACCCTAACCCTAACCCTAACCCTAAACCTAACCCTTACGCTAACCCTAACCTTAACACTAACCCTAACCCTAACACCAACCCCAACCCGAACCCTAACCCTAACCCTAACACCAACCCTAACCCTAACCCTAACACTAACCCTAACCCTAAACCTAACCCTAACGCTAACCCTAACCTTAACACTAACCCTAACCCTAACCCCTAACCCTAACCCTAACCCTAACCCTAACACCACCCCTAACCCTAACCCTAAACCCTAACCCTAACCCTAACCCAAACCCTAACCCTAACCCTAACCCTAACCCTAACCCTAACCCTAACACCAACCCTAACCCTAACCCTAACCCTAAACCCTAACCCTAACCCTAACCCTAACCCTAACTCTAACACCAACCCTAACCCAAAACCTAACCCTAACCCTAACCCTAACACCAACCATAAACCTAACCCTAACCCTAACCCTAACACCAACCCTAACACTAACCCTAACCCTAAACCCTAACCCTAACCCTACCCCTAACTCTAACCCTATAAAGGGCAAGGTGTACTGGTCAGCGACGGGCAAGTTCTAGGCCTCGGACTAGAGGGAGCCATGGGCGTTGGTTTAGGGCCCGAGCTAGGGCTAGTTGGAGCGGTAGGCGTAGCGCTGGGGTAGGCATTGGGCAAGGGGTGGGTGTCGAGGTAATCCTCGGAGTAGGCCTAGGGCCAGGAGTGGGAGCTGTGGCTAGGTGTAGGGATGGGGGTTGGCCTACGGGTATGGGGAGCTGTAGGGCCAGGGGTAGTGGTAGGACCAGAGGTAGTGCTAGGCGTAGGCCTAGGGCGAGGGGTAGTGCTCGGGGTAACGTAACCTTTACCCTAACCCTAACACTAACTCCTAACCCTAACCCTAACCCTAACACCAACCCCAAGCCGAACCCTAACCCTAACCCTAACCCTAACACCAACCCTAACCCTAACCCTAACCCTAACCCTAACCCTAAACCTAACCCTAACGCTAACCCTAACTCTAACCCTAACCCTCACCCCTAACCCTAACCCTAACCCTAACCCTAACACCAACCCTAACCCTAACCATAACCCTAAACCCTAACCCTAACCCTAACCCTAACCCTAACCCTTTCACCAACCCTAACCCTAACACTAACCCTAAACCCTAACCCTAACCCTAACACTAACCCTAACCCTAACACCAACCCTAACCCTAACCCTAACCTTAACCCTAACAACAACCCTAACCCTAACCGTAACCCTAAACCCTAACCCTAACCCTAACCCTAACCCTAACAAGGGCAAGGTGTACTGGTCAGCGACGGGCATATTCTAGGCCTCGGACTAGAGGCAGCCATGTGCGTTGGTCTAGGGCCCGAGCTAGGGCTAGTGGGAGCGGTAGGCGTAGCGCTGGGGTAGGCATAGGGCAAGGGGTGAGTGTCGAGGTAAACCTCGGAGTAGGCCTAGGGCCAGGAGTGGGAGCTTTGGCTAGGGGTAGGAATGGGGGTGGGCCTATGGGTAGCGGGAGCTGTAGGGCCAGGGGTAGTGGTAGGACTAGAGGTAGTGCTAGGCGTAGGCCTAGGGCGAGGGGTCGTGCTCAAGGTAGTTTTAGGTGAAGGGCTAGTGTTTGGCAGAGGCCAACGAGCAGTGTTAGGGTAAGGGCTCATGTTAGGCCAAGGACGAGTGGTAGTGGTAGGGGTTAGACGAGGGCTAGGGGTAGGTGTAACAGGAGGGCTCCGGGTAGTCCTAGGACTCAGTACGGATGTAGGGCTGGATTAGTGTGCGGCTAAGGGTGGGTCCAGGGTGATTTCGTAGGACACGGGTTAGTGCTCTGGCTAACGGTAGGGCAAGGTTTACTGGTGGGCGACTGGCAAGTGGTAGGCCTCGGACTAGAGGGAGCAGTGGGCGATGGTCTAGGGCCCGAGCTAGGGCTAGTGGGAGCGGTAGGCGTAGCGCTGGGGTAGGCATAGGGCAAGAGGTGGGTTTCGCGGTAAACCTCGGAGTATACCTAGGGCCCGGAGTTGGAGCTTTGGCTAGGGGTAGCAATGGGGGTGGGCCTATGGGTAGGGGGAGCTGTAGGGCCAGGGTTAGGGGTAGGACCAGAGGTAGTGATAGGCGTAGGCCTAGGGAGAGGAATAGTGCTCGGGATAGGTTTAGGTGAACGGCTACTGTTTGGCATAGGCCCACGGGCAGTGTTAGGCTTAGGGCTCATGTTCGGCCTAGGACTAGTGGTAGTGGTAGGGTTTGGCCGAGGGCAAGGGGTCGGTGTCACAGGAGGGCTCCGGGTAGTCCTAGGACTCAGAACGGATGTAGGGCTGGATTAGGGTGTGGCTAAGGGTGGGTCCAGGGTGATTTCGTAGGACACGGATTAGTGCTCTGGCTAACGTTAGGGTAAGGTGTACCGGTCGGCGATGGGCAAGTGCTAGGCCTCGGACTAGAGGGAGCACTGGTTGTTAGTCTAGGGCCCGATCTAGGAGTAGTGTGAGAGGTAGGCGTAGCGCTGGGGTAGGCATACGGCAAGGGGTGGGTGTCGGGGTAAACCTCGGAGTAGGCCTAGGACAAGGAGTGGGAGCTGTGGCTAGGGTTAGGGATGGAGGTGGGCCTATGGGTAGGGGGAGCTGTAGGGCGAGGGGTAAGGGTAGGACCAGAGGTAGTGCTAGGCGTAGGCCTAGGGCGAGGGGTAGTGCTCGGGGTAACCTAACCCTAACTCTAACCCTAACACTAACCCCTAACCCTAACCCTAACCCTAAACCTAATTCTAACACCAACCCTAACCCTAACCCTAACCCTAACACGGGCAAGGTGTACTGGTCAGCGACGGGCAAGTGCTAGGCCTCGGACTAGAGTGAGCACTGTGCGTTGGTCTTGGGCACGAGCTAGGGCTAGTGGGAGCAATAGGCGTAGCGCTGGGGTATCAAAAGGCAAGGGGTCGGTACCGGGGTAAACTTCGGAGTAGGCATAGGACCAGGAGTGGGAGCTGTTGCTAGGGGTAGGGATGGGGGTGGGCCTATGGTTAGGGGGAGCTGTAGGGCCTGGGGTAGCTGTAGGACCACAGGTAGTGCTAGGCCTAGGCCTAGGGCGAGGGGTAGTGCTCGGGGTAACCTAAACCTAACCCTAACACTAACCCTAACACCAACCCTAACCCTAACCCTAACCCTAAACCCTAACCCTAACCCTAACCCTAACCCTAACTCTAACGCTAACTCTAACCCTAACAAGGGCAAAGTGTACTGGTCAGCGACGGGCAAGTTCTAGGCCTCGGACTAGAGAGAGCCATGGGCGTTGGTCTAGGGCCCTAGCTAGGGCTAGTGGGAGCGGTAGGCGTAGCGCTGATGTAGCCATAGGGCACGGGGTGGGTGTCGAGGTGAACCTTGGAGAAGGCCTAGGGCCAGGAGTGGGAACTGTGGCAAGGGGTAGGGATAGGGGTGGGCTTATTGGTAGGGGGAGCTGTAGGGCCAGGGGTAGTGATAGGACGAGAGGTAGTGCTAGGCGTAGGCCTAGAGCGATGGGTCGTGCTCGGGGTAGGGTTAGATGAAGGGCTAGTTGTTGGCAGAGGCCAACGAGCAGTGTTAGTGTTAGGGCTCATGTTAGGCCTAGGACGAGTGGGAGTGGTAGGGGTTAGCCGAGGGCTAGAGGTAGGTGTCACGGCAGGTCTCCGGGTAGTCCTAGGACTCGGAACAGGTGTAGGGCCGGATTAGGGTGTGGTAAGGGTGGGTCCAGGGTGAATTCGTAGGACACGGGTTAGTGCTCTGGCTAACGGTAGGGCAAGGTGTACTGGTCGGCGACGGGCAAGTGCGAGGCCTCGGACTGGAGTGAGCACTGGGCGTTGGTCTAGGGCCCGAGGTAGGGCTAGTGGGAGAGATAGGCGTAGCGCTGGGGTAGGCAAATGGCAAGGGGTGGGTGTCGGGGTAAACCTCGGAGTAGGCCTAAAACAAGGAGTGGGAGATGTGGCTAGGGGTAGGGATGGAGGTGGGCCTATGGGTAGGGGGAGCTGTAGGGCCAGGGGTAGGGGTAGGACCACAGGTAGTGCTAGGCGTAGAACTAGGGCGATTGGTAGTGCTCGGGGTAACCTAACCCTAACCCTAACACTAACCCTAACACTAACCATAACACCAACCATAAACCTAACCCTAACCCTAACCCTAACACCAACCCTAACCCTAACTCTAACCCTAACCCTAACCCTAACACCAACCCTAACCGTAACATTAACCCTAAACCCTAACCCTAACCCTAACACTTACCCTAACACCAACCCTAACCCTAACCCTAACCCTAACCCTAACACCAACCCTAACCCTAAACCTAACCCTAAACCCTAACCCTAACCCTAACCCTAATCCTAACCCTAACCCTAACACTAACAACGGCAAGGTGTACTGGTCAGCGACGGGCAAGTTCTAGGCCTCGGACTAGAGGGAGCCAAGGGGGTTTGGTCTAGGGCCCGAGCTAGGGCTAGTGGGAGCGGTAGGCGTAGCACTGGGGTATCAAAGGGCAAGGGGTGGGTGTCGGGGTAAACCTCGGAGTAGGCCTAAGACCACGAGCAGGAGCTGTGTCTAGGGATAGGGTTGGGGGTGGGCCTATGGGTAGGGGGAGCTGTAGGGCCAGGGTTAGGGGTAAGACCAAAGGTAGTGCTAGGCGTAGGCCTTGGGCGAGGGGTAGTGCTCGAGGTAACCTAACCCTAACCCTAACCCTAACCCTAACCGTGCCACTAACCCTAACACCAACCCTAACCCTAACCCTAAACCTCAACCCTAACCCTAACCCTAACCCTAACTCTAACTCTAACCCTAACTCTAACCCTAACAAGGGCAAGGTGTACTGGTCAGCGACGGGCAAGTTCTAGGCCTCGGACTAGAGAGAGCCATGGGCGTTGGTCTAGGGCCCTAGCTAGGGCTAGTGGGAGCTGTAGGCGTAGCGCTGGGGTAGCCATAGGGCAAGGGGTGGGTGTCGAGGTAATCCTCGGAGTAGGCCTAGGGCCAGGAGTGGGAGCTGTGGCTAGGGGTAGGGATGGGGGTGGGCCTATGGGTAAGGGGAACTGTAGGGCCAGGGGATGTGGTAGTCTCAGAGATAGTGCTAGGCGTAGCCCTAGGGCGAGGGGTGGTGCTCGGGGTAGGGTTAGGTGAAGGGCTAGTGGTTGGCAGAGGCCAACGAGCAGTGTTAGGGTTAGGGCTCATGTTAGGCCTAGGACGAGTGGTAGTGGTAGGGGTTAGCAGAGGGTTAGGGTTAGGTGTCAAGAGAGGGCTCTGGGTAGTCCTAGGACTCGGAAAAAGTGTAGGGCTGAATTAGGGTGCGGTAAGGGTGGGTCCAGGGTGATTTCGTAGGACACGGGTTAGTGCTCTGGCTAACGGTAGGGCAAGGTGTACTGGTCGGCGACGGGCAAGTGCTAGCCCTCGAACTAAAGTGAGCACTGGGCGTTGGTCTAGGGCCCGAGGTAGGGCTAGTGGGAGAGGTAGGCGTAGCGCTGGGGTAGGCAAAGGGCAAGGGGTGGGTGTCAGGGTAAACCTCCGAGTAGGCCTAGAACAAGGAGTGGGAGCTGTGGCTAGGAGTAGGGATGGAGGTGGGCCTATGGGTAGGGAAAGCTGTAGGGCCAGGGGTAATGTTAGGACCAGAAGTAGTGCTAGGCGTAGACCTAGGGCGAGGGGTAGTGCTAGGGTAACCTATCCCTAACTCTAACCCTAAACCTAACCCTAACACCAACTCCATCACGAACCCTAACCCTAACCCTAACCCTAACACCAACCCTAACCCTAACCCAAACCCTAACCCTAACACCAACCCCAAACCGAACCCTAACCCTAACCCTAACCCTAACACCAACCCTAACCCTAACCCTAACCCTAACCCTAACCCTAAACCTAACCCTAACGCTAACCCTAACCCTAACCCTAACCCTAACCCCTAACCCTAACCCTAACCCTAACCCTAACACCAACCCTAACCCTAACCATAACCCTAACCCTAACACCAACCCTAACCCTAACCCTAACCCTAAACCCTAACCCTAACCCTAACCCTAACCCTAACACCAACCCTAACCCTAACCCTAACCCTAAACCCTAACCCTAACCCTAACCCTAACCCTAACCCTAACCCCAACCCTAACCCTAACAAGGGGAAGGTGTACTGGTCAGGGACAGGCAAGTTCTAGGCCTCGGACTAGAGGTAGCCATGTGCGTTGGTCTAGGGCACGAGCTAGGGCTAATGGGAGAAGTAGGCGTAGCGCTGGGGTGGGCATAGAGCAAGGGGTGGGTGTCGAGGTGAACCTCGGAGTAGGCCTAGGGCCAGGAGTGGGAGCTGTGGCAAGGGGTAGGGATGGGGGTGGGCCTATGGGTAGGGGGACCTGTAGGGCCAGAGGTAGTGATAGGACCAGAGGTAGTGCTAGGCGTAGGCCTAGGGCGATGGGTCGTGCTCGGGGTAGGGTTAGATGAAGGGCTAGTGGTTGGCAGAGGCCAACGAGCAGTGTTAGGGTTAGGGCTCATGTTAGGCCTAGGACGAGTGGGAGTGGTAGGGGTTAGCCGAGGGCTAGGGGTAGGTTCACGGCAGTTCTCCGTGTAGTCCTAGGACTCGGAACAGGTGTAGGACTGGATTAGGGTGTGGTAAGGGTTGGTCCAGGGTGAATTCGTAGGACACGGGTTAGTGCTCTGGCTAACGGTAGGGCAAGGTGTACTGGTCGGCGACGGGCAATGATAGACCTCGGACTAGAGTGAGCACTGGGCGTTGGTCTAGGGCCCGAGGTAGGGTTAGTGGGAGAGTTAGGCGTAGCGCTGTGGTAGGCAAATGGCAAGGGGTGGGTGTCGGGGTAAACCTCGGAGTAGGCCTAAAACAAGGAGTGGGAGATGTGGCTAGGGGTAGGGATGGAGGTGGGCCTATGGGTAGGGGGAGCTGTAGGGCCAGGGGTAGGGGTAGGACCACAGGTAGTGCTAGGCGTAGGCCTAGGGAGATTGGTAGTGCTCGGGGTAACCTAACCCTAACCCTAACCCTAACCCTAACACCAACCCCAACACGAACCCTAACCCTAACCCTAACCCTAACACCAACCCTAACCCTAACCCTAACCCTAACCCTAACCCTAACACCAACCCCAACCCGAACCCTAACCCTAACCCTAACCCTAACACCAACCCTAACCCTAACCCTAACCCTAACCCTAACCCTAAACCTAACCCTAACGCTAACCCTAACTCTAACCCTAACCCTCACCCCTAACCCTAACCCTAACCCTAACCCTAACACCAACCCTAACCCTAACCCTAAACCTAACCCTAACACCAACCTCAACCCGAACCCTAACCCTAACACCAACCCTAATCCTAACCCTAACCCTAACCCTAACCCTAACCCTAAACCTAACCCTAACGCTAACCCTAACCCTAACCCTAACCCTAACCCCTAACCCTAACCCTAACCCTAACCCTAACCCTAACCCTAACACCAACCCTAAACCTAACCATAACCCTAACCCTAACACCAACCCTAACCCTAACCCTAACCCTAAACCCTAACCCTAACCCTAAACCTAACCCTAACCCTAACCCTAACACTAACCCTAAACCTAACCCTAACGGTAACCCTAACCCTAACCCTAACCCCTAACCCTAACCCTAACCCTAACCCTAACACCAACCCTAACCCTAACCATAACCCTAACCCTAACACCAACCCTAACCCTAACCCTAACCCTAAACCCTAACCCTAACCCTAACACTAACCCTAAAACCAAACCCAACCCGAACCCATACCCTAACCCTAACCCTAAACCTAACACCAACCCTAACCCTAACCCTAACCCTAACCCTAAACCTAACCCTAACGCTAACCCTAACCCTAACCCTAACCCTAACCCCTAACCCTAACCCTAACCCTAACCCTAACACCAAACCTAACCCTAACCATAACCCTAAGCCTAACACCAACCCTAACACTAACCCTAACCCTAAACCCTAACCCTAACCCTAACCCTAACCCTAACCCTAACCGTAACCCTAAACCTAACCCTAACCCTAACCCTAACCCTAACTCTAACACCTAACCATAACCCTAACCCTAACTCTAACACCAACCCTAACCCTAACCCTAACCCTAACCCCTAACCCTAACCCTAACCCTAACCCTAACCTACAACTAACCCTAACCCTAACCCTAACCCTAACCCTAACACCAACCCTAACCCTAACCCTAACACTAAATCCTAACCCTAACCCTAATTCTAACCCTAACCCTAACCCCAACCCTAACCCTAACAAGGGGAAGGTGTACTGGTCAGCGACGGGCAAGTTCTACGCCTCGGACTAGAGGTAGCCATGTGCGTTGGTCTAGGGCACGAGCTAGGGCTAATGGGAGAAGTAGGCGTAGCGCTGGGGTGGGCATAGATCAAGGGGTGGGTGTCGAGGTGAACCTCGGAGTAGGCCTATGGCCAGGAGTGGGAGCTGTGGCAAGGTGTAGGGATGGTGGTGGGCCTATGGGTAGGGGGAGCTATAGGGCCAGGGGTAGTGATAGGACCAGAGGTAGTGCTAGGCGTAGGCCTAGGGCGATGGGTCGTGCTCAAGGTAGGGTTAGATGAAGAACTAGTGGTTGGCAGAGACCAACGAGCAGTGTTTGGGTTAGGGCTCATGTAGGCCTAGGACGAGTGGGAGTGGTAGGGGTTAGCCGAGGGCTAGGGGTAGGAGTCACGGCAGGGCTCCGGGTAGTCCTAGGACTCGGAACAGGTGTAGGGCTGGATTAGGGTGTGGTAAGGGTGGGTCCAGGGTGAATTCGTAAAACACGGGTTAGTGCTCTGGCTAACGGTAGGGCAAGGTGTACTGGTCGGCGACGGGCAATGATAGGCCTCAGACTAGAGTGAGCACTCGGCGTTGGTCTAGGGCCCGAGGTAGGGCTAGTGGGAGAGTTAGGCGTAGCGCTGTGGTAGGCAAATGGCAAGGGGTGGGTGTCGGGGTAAACCTCGGAGTAGGCCTAAAACAAGGAGTGGGAGATGTGGCTAGGGGTAGGGATGGAGGTGGGCCTATGGGTAGGGGGAGCTGTAGGGCCAGTGGTAGGGGTAGGACCACAGGTAGTGCTAGGCGTAGGCCTAGGGCGATTGGTAGTGCTCGGGGTAACCTAACCCTAACCCTAACCCTAACACCAACCCCAAAACGAACCCTAACCCTAACCCTAACCCTAACACCAACCCTAACCCTAACCCTAACCCTACCTCTAACCCTAACCCTCACCCCTAACCCTAACCCTAACCCTAACCCTAACACCAACCCTAACCCTAACCATAACCCTAACCCTAACACCAACCCTAACCCTAACCCTAACCCTAAACCCTAACCCTAACCCTAACCCTAACCCTAAAACCAACCCCAACCCGAACCCGAACCCTAACCCTAACCCTAACACCAACCCTAACCCTAACCCTAACCCTAACCCTAACACCAACCCCAACCCGAACCCTAACCCTAACCCTAACACCAACCCTAACCCTAACCCTAACCCTAACCCTAACCCTAAACCTAACCCTAACCCTAAACCTAACCCTAACGCTAACCCTAACCTTAACCCTAACCCTAACCCCTAACCCTAACCCTAACCCTAACACCAACCCTAAACCTAACCATAACCCTAACCCTAACACCAACCCTAACCCTAACCCTAACCCTAAACCCTAACCCTAACACTAACCCCAACCCTAACCCTAACAAGGGCAAGGTGTACTGGTCAGCGACGGGCAAGTTTTAGGCCTCTGACTAGAGGTAGCCATGTGCGTTGGTCTAGGGCACGAGCTAGGGCTAATGGGAAAAGTAGGCGTAGCGCTGGGGTGGGCATAGAGCAAGGGGTGGGTGTCGAGGTGAACCTCGGAGTAGGCCTAGGGCCAGGAGTGGGAGCTGTGGCAAGGGGTAGGGATGGTGGTGGGCCTATGGGTAGGGGGAGCTGTAGGGCCAGGGGTAGTGATAGGACCAGAGGTAGTGCTAGGCGTAGGCCTAGGGCGATGGGTCGTGCTCGGGGTAGGGTTAGATGAAGGGCTAGTGGTTGGCAGAGACCAACGAGCAGTGTTAGGGTTAGGGCTCATGTTAGGCCTAGGACGAGTGGGAGTGGTAGGGGTTAGACGAGGGCTAGGGGTTGGTGTCACGGCAGGGCTCCGGATAGTCCTAGGACTCGGAACAGGTGTAGGGCTGGATTAGGGTGTGGTAAGGGTGGGTCCACGGTGAATTCGTAGGACACGGGTTAGTGCTCTGGCTAACGGTAGGGCAAGGTGTACTGGTCGGCGACGGGCAATGATAGGCCTCGGACTAGAGTGAGCACTGGGCGTTGGTCTAGGGCCCGAGGTAGGGCTAGTGGGAGAGGTAGGCGTAGCGCTGGGGTAGGCAAAGGGCAAGGTTTGGGTGTCAGGGTAAACCTCGGAGTAGGCCTAGAACAAGGAGTGGGAGCTGTGGCTAGGAGTAGGGATGGAGGTGGGCCTATGGGTAGGGAAAGCTGTAGGGCCAGGGGTAGGGTTAGGACCAGAAGTAGTGCTAGGCGTAGGCCTAGGGCGAGGGGTAGTGCTAGGGTAACCTATCCCTAACACTAACCCTAACCCTAACCCTAACACCAACTCCAACACGAACCCTAACCCTAACCCTAACCCTAACACCAACCCTAACCCTAACCCAAACCCTAACCCTAACACCAACCCCAAACCGAACCCTAACCCTAACCCTAACCCTAACACAAACCCTAACCCTAACCCTAACCCTAACCCTAAACCTAACCCTAACGCTAACCATAACCCTAACCCTAACCCTAACCCTAACCCCTAACCCTAACCCTAACCCTAACCCTAACACCAACCCTAACCCTAACCATAACCCTAACCCTAACACCAACCCTAACCCTAACCCTAACCCTAAACCCTAACCCTAACCCTAACCCTAACCCTAACACCAAACCCAACCCGAACCCTAACCCTAACCCTAACCCTAACCCTAACACCAACCCTAACCCTAACCCTAACCCTAACCCTAACCCTAAACCTAATCCTAACGCTAACCCTAACCCTAACCCTAACCCTAACCCCTAACCCTAACCCTAACCCTAACCCTAACACCAACCATAACCCTAACCATAACCCTAAGCCTAACACCAACCCTAACACTAACCCTAACCCTAAACCCTAACCCTAACCCTAACCCTAACCCTAACCCTAAACCTAACCCTAACCCTAACCCTAACCCTAACACCTAACCCTAACCCTAACCCTAACTCTAACACCAACCCTAACCCTAACCCTAACCCTAACCCCTAACCCTAACCCTAACCCTAACCCTAACCTACTATTAACCCTAACCCTAACCCTAACCCTAACCCTAACACCAACCCTAACCCTAACCCTAACCCTAAACCCTAACCCTAACCCTAACCCTAACCCTAAAACCAACCCCAACCCGAACCCGAACCCTAACCCTAACCCTAACACCAACCCTAACCCTAACCCTAACCCTAACCCTAACCCTAACACCAACCCCAACCCGAACCCTAACCCTAACCCTAACACCAACCCTAACCCTAACACTAACCCTAACCCTAACCCTAACCCTAACCCTAACCCTAACCCTAAACCTAACCCTAACGCTAACCCTAACCCTAACCCTAACCCTAACCCTAACCCCTAACCCTAACCCTAACCCTAACCCTAACCCTAACCCTAAGCCTAACCCTAAACCTAACCCTAACGCTAACCCTAACCCTAACCCTAACCCTAACCCTAACCCCTAACACTAACGCTAACCCTAACCCTAACACCAACCCTAAACCTAACCATAACCCTAACCCTAACACCAACCCTAACCCTAACCCTAACCCTAAACCCTAACCCTAACCCTAACCCCAACCCTAACCCTAACAAGGGCAAGGTGTACTGGTCAGCGACGGGCAAGTTTTAGGCCTCGGACTAGAGGTAGCCATGTGCGTTGGTCTAGGGCACGAGCTAGGGCTAATGGGAAAAGTAGGCGTAGCGCTGGGGTGGGCATAGAGCAAGGGGTGGGTGTCGAGGTGAACCTCGGAGTAGGCCTAGGGCCAGGAGTGGGAGCTGTGGCAAGGGGTAGGGATGGTGGTGGGCCTATGGGTAGGGGGAGCTGTAGGGCCAGGGGTAGTGATAGGACCAGATGTAGTGCTAGGCGTAGGCCTAGGGCGATGGGTCATGCTCGGGGTAGGGTTAGATGAAGGGCTAGTGGTTGGCAGAGACCAACGAGCAGTGTTAGGGTTAGGGCTCATGTTAGGCCTAGGACGAGTGGGAGTGGTAGGGGTTAGACGAGGGCTAGGGGTTGGTGTCACGGCAGGGCTCCGGATAGTCCTAGGACTCGGAACAGGTGTAGGGCTGGATTAGGGTGTGGTAAGGGTGGGTCCAGGATGAATTCGTAGGACACGGGTTAGTGCTCTGGCTAACGGTAGGGCAAGGTGTACTGGTCGGCGACGGGCAATGATAGGCCTCGGACTAGAGTGAGCACTGGGCGTTGGTCTAGGGCCCGAGGTAGGGCTAGTGGGAGAGGTAGGCGTAGCGCTGGGGTAGGCAAAGGGCAAGGGTTGGGTGTCAGGGTAAACCTCGGAGTAGGCCTAGAACAAGGAGTGGGAGCTGTGGCTAGGAGTAGGGATGGAGGTGGGCCTATGGGTAGGGAAAGCTGTAGGGCCAGGGGTAGGGTTAGGACCAGAAGTAGTGCTAGGCGTAGGCCTAGGGCGAGGGGTAGTGCTAGGGTAACCTATCCCTAACCCTAACCCTAACCCTAACCCTAACCCTAACACCAACTCCAACACGAACCCTAACCCTAACCCTAACCCTAACACCAACCCTAACCCTAACCCAAACCCTAACCCTAACACCAACCCCAAACCGAACCCTAACCCTAACCCTAACCCTAACACCAACCCTAACCCTAACCCTAAACCTAACCCTAACGCTAACCCTAACCCTAACCCTAACCCTAACCCTAACCCCTAACCCTAACCCTAACCCTAACCCTAACACCAACCCTAACCCTAACCATAACCCTAACCCTAACACCAACCCTAACCCTAACCCTAACCCTAAACCCTAACCCTAACCCTAACCCTAACACCAAACCCAACCCAAACCCTAACCCTAAAACTAACCCTAACCCTAACACCAACCCTAACCCTAACCCTAACCCTAACCCTAACCCTAACCCTAAACCTAATCCTAACGCTAACCCTAACCCTAACCCTAACCCTAACCCCTAACCCTAACCCTAACCCTAACCCTAACACCAACCCTAACCCTAACCATAACCCTAAGCCTAACACCAACCCTAACACTAACCCTAACCCTAAACCCTAACCCTAACCCTAACCCTAACCCTAACCCTAACCCTAAACCTAACCCTAACCCTAACCCTAACCCTAACACCTAACCCTAACCCTAACCCTAACTCTAACACCAACCCTAACCCTAACCCTAACCCTAAACCCTAACCCTAACCCTAACCCTAACCCTAACCTACTATTAACCCTAACCCTAACCCTAACCCTAACCCTAACACCAACCCTAACCCTAACCCTAACCCTAAACCCTAACCCTAACCCTAACCCTAACCCTAACCCTAACCCCAACCCTAACCCTAACAAGAGGAAGGTGTACTGGTCAAAGACAGGCAAGTTCTAGGCCTCGGACTAGAGGTAGCCATGTGCGTTGGTCTAGGGCACGAGCTAGGGCTAATGGGAGAAGTAGGCTTAGCGCTGGGGTGGGCATAGAGCAAGGGTTGGGTGTCGAGGTGAACCTCGGAGTAGGCCTAGGGCCAGGAGTGGGAGCTGTGGCAAGGGGTAGGGATGGGGGTGGGCCTATGGGTAGGGGGAGCTGTAGGGCCAGGGATAGTGATAGGACCAGAGGTAGTGCTAGGCGTAGGCCTAGGGCGATGGGTCGTGCTCGGGGTAGGGTTAGATGAAGGGCTAGTGGTTGGCAGAGGCCAACGAGCAGTGTTAGGGTTAGGGCTCATGTTAGGCCTAGGACGAGTGGGAGTGGTAGGGGTTAGCCGAGGGCTAGGGGTAGGTGTCACGGGAGGGCACCGGGAAGTCCTAGGACTCACAACTTGTGTAGGGCTGGATTAGGGTGTGGTAAGGGTGGGTCCAGGGTGATTTCGTAGGACACGGGTTAGTGCTCTGGCTAACGGTAGGGCAAAGTGTACTGGTCGGCGACAGGCAAGTGGTAGGCCTTGGACTAGAGGGAGCACTGGGCGATGGTCTAGGGCCCGAGCTAGGGCTAGTGGGAGCGGTTAGCGTAGCGCTGGGGTAGGCATAGGGCAAGGGGTGATTGTCGGGGTAAACCTCGGAGTATGCCTAGGGCCAGGAGTTGGAGCTTTGGCTAGGGGTAGCGATGGGGGTGGGCCTATGGGTAGGGGGAGCTGTCCGGCCAGGGGTAGGGGTAGGACCAGTGGTAGTGGTAGGCGTAGGCCTAGGGCGAGGAATAGTGCTCGGGATGGGTTAGGTGAACAACTACTGTTTGGCATAGGCCCACGGGCAGTGTTAGGCTTAGGGCTCATGTTAGGCCTAGGACTAGTGGTAGTGGTATGGGTTGGCCGAGGGCTAGGGGTAGGTGTCACAGGAGGGCTCCGAGTAGTCCTAGGACTCAGAACGGATGTAGGGCTGGATTAGGGTGTGGCTAAGGGTGGGTCCAGGGTGATTTCGTAGGACATGGGTTAGTGCTCTGGCTAACGGTAGGGCAAGCTGTACTGGTCGGCGACAGGCAAATGCTAGGTCTCGGACTAGAGTGAGCACTGTGCGTTGGTCTTGGGCACGAGCTAGGGCTAGTGGGAGCAATAGGCGTAGCGCTGGGGTATCAAAAGGCAAGGGGTCGGTATCGGGGTAAACTTCGGAGTAGGTATAGGACCAGGAGTGGGAGCTGTTGCTAGGGGTAGGGATGGGGGTGGGCTTATGGGTAGGGGGAGCTGTAGGGCCAGGGGTAGCTGTAGGACCACAGGTAGTGCTGGGCCTAGTCCTAGGGCGAGGGGTAGTGCTCGGGGTAACCTAACCCTAACCCTAACCCTAACCCTAACACCAACCCTAACCCTAACCCTAACCCTAAACCCTAACCCTAACCCTAACCCTAACCCTAACACGGGCAAGGTGTACTGGTCAGCGACGGGCAAGTTCTAGGCCTCGGACTACAGGGAGCCATGGGCGTTGGTCTAGGGCCCGAACTAGGGCTAGTGGGAGCGGTAGGCGTAGCACTGGGGTATCAAAGGGCAAGGGGTGGGTGTCAGGGTAAACCTCGGAGTAGGCCTAAGACCAGGAGCAGGAGCTGTGTCTAGGGATAGGGTTGGGGGTGGGCCTATGGGTAGGGGGAGCTGTAGGGCCAGGGTTAGGGGTAGGACCAAAGGTAGTGCTAGGCGTAGGCCTTGGGCGAGGGGTAGTGCTCGAGGTAACCTAAACCTAACCCTAACCCTAACCCTAACTCTGCCACTAACCCTCACACCAACCCTAACCCTAACCCTAAACCTAAACCCTAACCCTAACCCTAACCCTAACCCTAACTCTAACCCTAACTCTAACCCTAACAAGGGCAATGTGTACTGGTCAGCGACGGGCAAGTTCTAGGCCTCGGACTAGAGAGAGCCATGGGCGTTGGTCTAGGGCCCTAGCTAGGGATAGTGGGAGCGGTAGGCGTAGCGCTGGGGTAGCCATAGGGCAAGGGGTGGGTGTCGAGGTAATCCTAGGAGTAGGCCTAGGGCCAGGATTGGGAGCTGTGGCTAGGGGTAGGGATGGGGGTGGGCCTATGGGTAAGGGGAGCTGTAGGGCCAGGGGTAGTGGTAGTCCCAGAGATAGTGTTAGGCGTAGGCCTAGGGCGAGGGGTGGTGCTCGGGGTAGGGTTAGGTGAAGGGATAGTGGTTGGCAGAGGCCAACGAGCAGTGTTAGGTTTAGGGCTCATGTTAGGCCTAGGACGAGTGGTATTGGTAGGGGTTAGCAGAGGGTTAGGGTTAGGTGTCAAGAGAGGGCTCTGGGTAGTCCTAGGACTCGGAAAAGTTGTAGGGCTGAATTAGGGTGCGGTAAGGGTGGGTCCAGGGTGATTTCGTAGGACACGGGTTAGTGCTCTGGCTAACGGTAGGGCAAGGTGTACTGGTCGGCGACGGGCAAGTGCTAGCCCTCGGACTAAAGTGAGCACTGGGCGTTGGTCTAGGGCCCGAGGTAGGGCTAGTGGGAGAGGTAGGCGTAGCGCTGGGGTAGGCAAAGGGCAAGGGGTGGGTGTCGGGGTAAACCTCGGAGTAGGCCTAGGAAAAGGAGTGGGAGCTGTGGCTAGGAGTAGGGATGGAGGTGGGCCTATGGGTAGGGAAAGCTGTAGGGTCAGGGGTAGGGTTAGGACCAGAAGTAGTGCTACGCGTAGGCCTAGGGCGAGGGGTAGTGCTAGGGGTAACCTATACCTAACCCTAACCCTAACCCTAACCCTAACACCAACCCCAACACGAACCCTAACCCTAACCCTAACACCAACCCTAACCCTAACCCTAACCATAACCCTAACACCAACCCCAAACCCAACCCTAACCCTAACCCTAACCCTAACACCAACCCTAACCCTAACCCTAACCCTAACCCTAACCCTAAACCTAAACCTAACCCTAACGCTAACCCTAACCCTAACCCTAACCCCTAACCCTAACCCTAACCCTAACCCTAACCCTAACACCAACCCTAACCCTAACCCTAACCCCTAACCCTAACCCTAACCCTAACCCTAACCCTAAACCTAACCCTAACGCTAACCCTAACCCTAACTCTAACCCTAACCCCTAACCCTAACCCTAACCCTAACCCTAACACCAAACCTAACCCTAACCATAACCCTAAGCCTAACACCAAACCTAACACTAACCCTAACCCTAAATCTAACCCTAACCCTAACCCTAACCCTAACCCTAACCCTAACCCTAAACCTAACCCTAACCCTAACCCTAACCCTAACACCTAACCCTAACCCTAACCCTAACTCTAACACCAACCCTAACCCTAACCCTAACCCTAACCCCTAACCCTAACCCTAACCCTAACCCTAACCTACCACTAACCCTAACCCTAACCCTAACCCTAACCCTAACACCAACCCTAACCCTAACCCTAACCCTAAACCCTAACCCTAAACCTAACCCTAACCCTAACCCTAACCCTAACCCCAACCCTAACCCTAACCAGGGGAAGGTGTACTGGTCAGCGACGGGCAAGTTCTAGGCCTCGGACTAGAGGTAGCCATGTGCGTTGGTCTAGGGCACGAGCTAGGGCTAATGGGAGAAGTAGGCGTAGCGCTGGGGTGGGCATAGAGCAAGGGGTGGGTGTCGAGGTGAACCTCGGAGTAGGCCTAGGGCCAGGAGTGGGAGCTGTGGCAAGGGGTAGGGATGGTGGTGGGCCTATGGGTAGGGGGAGCTGTAGGGCCAGGGGTAGTGATAGGACCAGAGGTAGTGCTAGGCGTCGGCCTAGGGCGATGGGTCGTGCTCGGGGTAGGGTTAGATGAAGGGCTAGTGGTAGGCAGAGACCAACGAGCAGTGTTAGGGTTAGGACTCATGTTAGGCCTAGTACGAGTGGGAGTGGTAGGGGTTAGCCGAGGGCTAGGGGTAGGTGACACGGCAGGGCTCCGGGTAGTCCTAGGACTTGGAACAAGTGTAGGGCTGGATTAGGGTGTGGTAAGTGTGGGTCCAGGGTGAATTCGTAGGACACGGGTTAGTGCTCTGGCTAACGGTAGGGCAAGGTGTACTGGTCGGCGACGGGCAATGATAGGCCTCGGACTAGAGTGAGCACTGGGCCTTGGTCTAGGGCCCGAGGTAGGGCTAGTGGGAGAGTTAGGCGTAGCGCTGTGGTAGGCAAATGCCAAGGGGTGGGTGTCGGGGTAAACCTCGGAGTAGGCCTAAAATAAGGAGTGGGAGATGTGGCTAGGGGTAGGGATGGAGGTGGGCCTATGGGTAGGGGGAGCTGTAGTGCCAGGGGTATGGGTAGGACCACAGGTAGTGCTAGGCGTAGGCCTAGGGCGATTGGTAGTGCTCGGGGTAACCTAACCCTAACCCTAACCCTAACCCTAACACCAACCCCAACACGAACCCTAACCCTAACCCTAACCCTAACACCAACCCTAACCCTAACCCTAAACCTAACCCTAACACCAACCCCAACCCGAACCCTAACCCTAACCCTAACCCTAACACCAACCCTAACCCTAACCCTAACCCTAACCCTAACCCTAACCCTAAACCTAACCCTAACCCTAACCATAACCCTAACCCTAACACCAACCCTAACCCTAACCCTAACCCTAAACCCTAACCGTAACCCTAACCCTAACCCTAACACCAACCCCAACCCGAACCCTAACCCTAACCCTAACCCTAACACCAACCCTAACCCTTACCCTAACCCTAACCCTAACACCAACCCCAACCCGAACCCTAACACTAACCCTAACACCAACCCTAACCCTAACCCTAACCCTAACCCTAACACCAACCCCAACCCGACCCTAACCCTAACCCTAACACCAACCCTAACCCTAACCCTAACCCTAACCTAACCCTAAACCTAACCCTAACGCTAACCCTAACCCTAACCCTAACCCTAACCCTAACCCCTAACCCTAACCCTAACCCTAACACCAACCCTAAACCTAACCATAATCCTAACCCTAACACCAACCCTAACCCTAACCCTAACCCTAACTCTAACACCAACCCTAACCCTAACTCTAACCCTAAACCCTAACCCTAACCCTAACCCTAACCCTAAACCTAACCCTAACCCTAACCCTAACCCTAACCCTAACACCTAACCCTAACCCTAACCCTAACTCTAACACCAACCCTAACCCTAACCCTAACCCTAACCCTAACCCCTAACCCTAACCCTAACCCTAACCCTAACCCTAACCCTAACCTACCACTAACCCTAACCCTAACCCTAACCCTAACCCTAACCCTGACACCAACCCTAACCCTAACCCTAACCCTAACCCCTAACCCTAAACCTAACCCTAACCCTAACCCTAACCCTAACCTACCACTAACCCTAACCCTAACCCTAACCCTAAACCTAACACCAACCCTAACCCTAACCCTAACCCTAAACCCTAACCCTAACCCTAACCCTAACCCTAACCCTAACCCCAACCCTAACCCTAACAAGGGCAAGGTGTACTGGTCAGCGACGGGCAAGTTCTAGGCCTCGGACTAGAGGTAGCCATGTGCGTTGGTCTAGGGCACGAGCTAGGGCTAATGGGAAAAGTAGGCGTAGCGCTGGGGTGGGCATAGAGCAAGGGGTGGGTGTCGAGGTGAACCTCGGAGTAGGCCTAGGGCCAGGAGTGGGAGCTGTGGCAAGCGGTAGGGATGGTGGTGGGCCTATGGGTAGGGGGAGCTGTAGGGCCAGGGGTAGTGATAGGACCAGAGGTAGTGCTAGGCGTAGGCCTAGGGCGATGGGTCGTGCTCAGGGTAGGGTTAGATGAAGGGCTAGTTGTTGGCAGAGACCAACGAGCAGTGTTAGGGTTAGGGCTCATGTTAGGCCTAGGACGAGAGGGAGTGGTAGTGGTTAGCCGAGGGCTAGGGGTAGGTGTCACGGCAGTGTTCCGGGTAGTCCTAGGACTCGGAACAGGTGTAGGGCTGGATTAGGGTGTGGTAAGTGTGGGTCCAGGGTGAATTCGTAGGACACGGGTTAGTGCTCTGGCTAACGGTAGGGCAAGGTGTACTGGTCGGCGACGGGCAATGATAGGCCTCGGACTAGAGTGAGCACTGGGCGTTGGTCTAGGGCCCGAGGTAGGGCTAGTGGGAGAGTTAGGCGTAGCGCTGTGGTAGGCAAATGCCAAGGGGTGGGTGTCGGGGTAAACCTCGGAGTAGGCCTAAAATAAGGAGTGGGAGATGTGGCTAGGGGTAGGGATGGAGGTGGGCCTATGGGTAGGGGGAGCTGTAGTGCCAGGGGTAGGGGTAGGACCACAGGTAGTGCTAGGCGTAGGCCTAAGGCGATTGGTAGTGCTCGGGGTAACCTAACCCTAACCCTAACCCTAACCCTAACACCAACCCCAACACGAACGCTAACCCTAACCTTAACCCTAACACCAACCCTAACCCTAACCCTAAACCTAACCCTAACACCAACCCCAACCCGAACCCTAACCCTAACCCTAACCCTAACACCACCCCTAACCCTAACCCTAACCCTAACCCTAAACCTAACCCTAACGCTAACCCTAACTCTAACCCTAACCCTCACCCCTAACCCTAACCCTAACCCTAACCCTAACACCAACCCTAACCCTAACCATAACCCTAACCCTAACACCAACCCTAACCCTAACCCTAACCCTAAACCCTAACCGTAACCCTAACCCTAACCCTAACACCAACCCCAACCCGAACCCTAACCCTAACCCTAACCCTAACACCAACCCTAACCCTAACCCTAACCCTAAACCCTAACCCTAACCCTAACCCTAACCCTAACCCCAACCCTAACCCTAACAAGGGGAAGGTGTACTGGTCAGCGACGGGCAAGTTCTAGGCCTCGGACTAGAGGTAGCCATGTGCGTTGGTCTAGGGCACGAGCTAGGGCTAATGGGAGAAGTAGGCGTAGCGCTGGGGTGGGCATAGAGCAAGGGGTGGGTGTCGAGGTGAACCTCGGAGTAGGCCTAGGGCCAGGAGTGGGAGCTGTGGCAAGGGGTATGGATGGTGGTGGGCCTATGGGTAGGGGGAGAAGTAGGGCCAGGGGTAGTGATAGGACCAGAGGTAGTGCTAGGCGTCGGCCTAGGGCGATGGGTTGTGGTCTGGGTAGGGTTAGATGAAGGGCTAGTGGTTTGCAGAGACCAACGAGCAGTGTTAGGTTTAGGGCTCATGTTAGGCCTAGGACGAGTGGGAGTGGAAGGGGTTAGCCGAGGGCTAGGGGTAGGTGTCACGGCAGGGCTCCGGGTAGTACTAGGACTCGGAACAGGTGTAGGGCTGGATTAGGGTGTGGTAAGGGTGGGTCCAGGGTGAATTCGTAGGACACGGGTTAGTGCTCTGGCTAACGGTAGGGCAAGGTGTACTGGTCGGCGACGGGCAATGATAGGCCTCGGACTAGAGTGAGCACTGGGCGTTAGTCTAGGGCCCGAGGTAGGGCTAGTGGGAGAGTTAGGCGTAGCGCTGTGGTAGGCAAATGGCAAGGGGTGGGTGTCGGGGTAAACCTCGGAGTAGACCTAAAACAGGGAGAGGGAGATGTGGCTAGGGGTAGGGATGGAGGTGGGCCTATGGGTAGGGGGAGCTGTAGGGCCAGGGGTAGGGGTAGGACCACAGGTAGTGCTAGGCGTAGGCCTAGGGCGATTGGTAGTGCTCGGGGTAACCTAACCCTAACCCTAACCCTAACCCTAACACCAACCCCAACACGAACCCTAACCCTAACCCTAACCCTAACACCAACCCTAACCCTAACACTAACCCTAACCCTAACACCAACCCTAACCCTAACCCTAACCCTAACCCTAACCCTAAAACTAACCCTAACGCTAACCCTAACTCTAACCCTAACCCTCACCCCTAACCCTAACCCTAACCCTAACCCTAACACCAACCCTAACCCTAACCATAACCCTAACCCTAACACCAAACCCAACCCGAACCCTAACCCTAACCCTAACCCTAACACCAATTCTAACCCTAACCCTAACTCTAACCCTAACCCTAAAACTAACCCTAACGCTAACCCTAACTCTAACCCTAACCCTCACCCCTAACCCTAACCCTAACCCTAACACCAACCCTAACCCTAACCATAACCCTAACCCTAACACCAACCCTAACCCTAACCCTTACCCTAAACCCTAACCCTAACCCTAACCCTAACACCAACCCTAACCCTAACCCTAACCCTAACCCTAACCCTAAACCTAACCCTAACGCTAACCCTAACCCTAACACTAACCCTAACCCTAACCCCTAACCCTAACCCTAACCCTAACCCTAACACCAACCCTAACCCTAACCCTAACCCTAAACCCTAACCCTAACCCTAACCCTAACCCTAACCCTAACCCTAACCCTAAACCTAACCCTAACCCTAACCCTAACACCAACCATAAACCTAACCCTAACCCTAACCCTAACCCTAACCCTAACCCTAACCCTAACCCTAACCCTAAACCCTAAACCTAACCCTAACCCTAACCCTAACCCTAACCCTAACCCTAACCCCAACCCTAACCCTAACAAGGGGAAGGTGTACCTGTCAGGGACAGGCAAGTTCTAGGCCTCGGACTAGAGGTAGCCATGTGCGTTGGTCTAGGGCACGAGCTAGGGCTAATGGGAGAAGTAGGCGTAGCGCTGGGGTGGGCATAGAGCAAGGGGTGGGTGTCGAGGTGAACCTCGGAGTAGGCCTAGGGCCAGGAGTGGGAGCTGTGGCAAGGGGTAGGGATGGGGGTGGGCTTATGGGTAGGGGGAGCTGTAGGGCCAGGGGTAGTGATAGGACCAGAGGTAGTGCTAGGCGTAGGCCTAGGGCGATTGGTAGTGCTCGGGGTAACCTAACCCTAACCCTAACCCTAACCCTAACACCAACCCCAACCCGAACCCTAACCCTAACCCTAACCCTAACACCAACCCTAACCCTAACCCTAACCCTAACACTAAACCGAACCCTAACGCTAACCCTAACTCTAACCCTAACCCTCACCCCTAACCCTAACCCTAACACTAACCCTAACACCAACCCTAACCCTAACCATAACCCTAACCCTAACACCAACCCTAACCCTAACCCTAACACTAAACCCTAACCATAACCCTAACCCTAACCCTAACACCAACCCCAAACCGAACCCTAACCCTAACCCTAACCCTAACACCAACCCTAACCCTAACCCTAACCCTAACCCTAACACCAACCCCAACCCGACCCTAACCCTAACCCTAACACCAACCCTAACCCTAACCCTAACCCTAACCTAACCCTAAACCTAACCCTAACGCTAACCCTAACCCTAACCCTAACCCTAACCCTAACCCCTAACCCTAACCCTAACCCTAACCCTAACACCAACCCTAAACCTAACCATAACCCTAACCCTAACACCAACCCTAACCCTAACCCTAACCCTAACTCTAACACCAACCCTAACCCTAACTCTAACCCTAAACCCTAACCCTAACCCTAACCCTAACCCTAAACCTAACCCTAACCCTAACCCTAACCCTAACCCTAACACCTAACCCTAACCCTAACCCTAACTCTAACACCAACCCTAACCCTAACCCTAACCCTAACCCTAACCCCTAACCCTAACCCTAACCCTAACCCTAACCCTCACCTACCACTAACCCTAACCCTAACCCTAACCCTAACCCTGACACCAACCCTAACCCTAACCCTAACCCTAACCCCTAACCCTAAACCTAACCCTAACCCTAACCCTAACCCTAACCTACCACTAACCCTAACCCTAACCCTAACCCTAAACCTAACACCAACCCTAACCCTAACCCTAACCCTAAACCCTAACCCTAACCCTAACCCTAACCCTAACCCTAACCCCAACCCTAACCCTAACAAGGGCAAGGTGTACTGGTCAGCGACGGGCAAGTTCTAGGCCTCGGACTAGAGGTAGCCATGTGCGTTGGTCTAGGGCACGAGCTAGGGCTAATGGGAAAAGTAGGCGTAGCGCTGGGGTGGGCATAGA
>NC_138046.1:42866034-42868534 GCF_964194185.1 Rhinolophus hipposideros
CAACCCTAACCCTAACCATAACCCTAACCCTAACACCAACCCTAACTCTACCCCTAACCCTAAACCCTAACCGTAACCCTAACCCTAACCCTAACACCAACCCCAACCCGAACCCTAACCCTAACCCTAACCCTAACACCAACCCTAACCCTAACCCTAACCCTAACCCTAACACCAACCCCAACCCGAACCCTAACACTAACCCTAACACCAACCCTAAACCTAACCCTAACCCTAACCCTAACCCTAACCCTAACCCTAAACCTAACTCTAACGCTAACCCTAACAATAACCCTAACCCTAACCCTAACCCCTAACCCTAACCCTAACCCTAACCCGAACACCAATCCTAAACCTAACCATAACCCTAACCCTAACACCAACCCTAACCCTAACCCTAACCCTAAACCCTAACCCTAACCCTAACCCTAACTCTAACACCAACCCTAACCCTAACCCTAACCCTAACCCCTAACCCTAACCCTAACCCTAACACCAACCCTAACCCTAACCCTAACCCTAACCCAAACCCTAACCCTAAACCTAACCCTAACGCTAACCCTAACCCTAACCCTAACCCTAACCCCTAACCCTAACCCTAACCCTAACCCTAACCCTAACACCAACCCTAACCCTAACCCTAACCCCTAACCCTAACCCTAACCCTAACCCTAAACCTAACCCTAACGCTAACCCTAACACTAACCCTAACCCTAACCCCTAACCCTAACCCTAACCCTAACCCTAACACCAAACCTAACCCTAACTATAACCCTAAGCCTAACACCAAACCTAACACTAACCCTAACCCTAAACCCTAACCCTAAACCTAACCCTAACCCTAACCCTAACCCTAACCCTAACCCTAACCCTAAACCTAACCCTAACCCTAACCCTAACCCTAACCCTAAATCCTAACCCTAACCCTAACCCTAACTCTAACACCAACCCTAACCCTAACCCTAACCCCTAACCCTAACCCTAACCCTAACCCTCACCTACCACTAACCCTTACCCTAACCCTAACCCTAACCCTAACCCTAACCCTAACCCTAACCCTAACCCTAACCCTAACACCTAACCCTAACCCTAACCCTAACTCTAACACCAACCCTAACCCTAACCCTAACCCTAACCCCTAACCATAACCCTAACCCTAACCCTAACCTACCACTAACCCTAAACCTAACCCTAACCCTAACCCTAACCCTAACCCTAACACCTAACCCTAATCCTAACCCTAACTCTAACACCAACCCTAACCCTAAACCTAACCCTAAACCCTAACCCTAACCCTAACCCTAACCCTAACCCCAACCCTAACCCTAACAAGGGGAAGGTGTACTGGTCAGCGACGGGCAAGTTCTAGGCCTCGGACTAGAGGTAGCCATGTGCGTTGGTCTAGGGCACGAGCTAGGGCTAATGGGAGAAGTAGGCGTAGCGCTGGGGTGGGCATAGAGCAAGGGGTGGGTGTCGAGGTGAACCTCGGAGTAGGCCTAGGGCCAGGAGTGGGAGCTGTGGCAAGGGGTAGGGATGGTGGTGGGCCTATGGGTAGGGGGAGAAGTAGGGCCAGGGGTAGTGATAGGACCAGAGGTAGTGCTAGGCGTCGGCCTAGGGCGATGGGTCGTGGTCTGGGTAGGGTTAGATGAAGGGCTAGTGGTTTGCAGAGACCAACGAGCAGTGTTAGGTTTAGGGCTCATGTTAGGCCTAGGACGAGTGGGAGTGGTAGGGGTTAGCCGAGGGCTAGGGGTAGGTGTCACGGCAGGGCTCCGGGTAGTACTAGGACTCGGAACAGGTGTAGGGCTGGATTAGGGTGTGGTAAGGGTGGGTCCAGGGTGAATTCGTAGGACACGGGTTAGTGCTCTGGCTAACGGTAGGGCAAGGTGTACTGGTCGGCGACGGGCAATGATAGGCCTCGGACTAGAGTGAGCACTGGGCGTTAGTCTAGGGCCCGAGGTAGGGCTAGTGGGAGAGTTAGGCGTAGCGCTGTGGTAGGCAAATGGCAAGGGGTGTGTGTCGGGGTAAACCTCGGAGTAGACCTAAAACAGGGAGAGGGAGATGTGGCTAGGGGTAGGGATGGAGGTGGGCCTATGGGTAGGGGGAGCTGTAGGGCCAGGGGTAGGGGTAGGACCACAGGTAGTGCTAGGCGTAGGCCTAGGGCGATTGGTAGTGCTCGGGGTAACCTAACCCTAACCCTAACCCTAACCCTAACACCAACCCCAACACGAACCCTAACCCTAACCCTAACCCTAACACCAACCCTAACCCTAACCCTAACCCTAACCCTAACACCAACCCTAACCCTAACCCTAACCCTAACCCTAAAACTAACCCTAACGCTAACCCTAACTCTAACCCTAACCCACACCCCTAACCCTAACCCTAACCCTAACCCTAACACCAACCCTAACCCTAACCATAACCCTAACCCTAACACCAACCCTAACCCTAACCCTAACCCTAAACCCAAACCCTAACCCTAACCCTAACACCAACCCCA
>NC_138046.1:42873534-42878534 GCF_964194185.1 Rhinolophus hipposideros
ACCCTAACCCTAACCCTAACCCTAACACCAAACCTAACCCTAACCATAACCCTAACCCTAACACCAACCCTAACCCTAACCCTAACCCTAAACCCCAACCCTAACCCTAACCCTAACACCAACCCCAACCCGAATCCTAACCCTAACCCTAACCCTAACACCAACCCTAACCCTAACCCTAACCCTAACCCTAAAACCAACCCCAACCCGAACCCTAACCCTAACCCTAACACCAACCCTAACCCTAAACCTAACCCTAACCCTAACCCTAACCCTAACCCTACACCTAACCCTAACGCTAACCCTAACCCTAACACTAACCCTAACCCTAACCCCTAACCCTAACCCTAACCCTAACCCTAACCCTAAACCCTAACCCTAACCCTAACACTAACCCTAACCCTAACCCTAAACCTAACCCTAACCCTAACCCTAACACCAACCATAAACCTAACCCTAACCCTAACCCTAACCCTAACCCTAAACCTAACCCTTACCCTAACCCTAAACCTAACCCTAACGCTAACCCTAACCCTAACCCTAACCCTAACCCCTAACCCTAACCCTAACCCTAACCCTAACACCAAACCTAACCCTAACCATAACCCTAAGCCTAACACCAAACCTAACACTAACCCTAACCCTAAACCCTAACCCTAACCCTAACCCTAACCCTAACCCTAACCCTAAACCTAACCCTAACGCTAACCCTAACTCTAACCCTAACCCTCACCCCTAACCCTAACCCTAACCCTAACCCTAACACCAACCCTAACCCTAACCATAACCCTAACCCTAACACCAACCCTAACCCTAACCCTAACCCTAAACCCTAACCGTAACCCTAACCCTAACCCTAACACCAACCCCAACCCGAACCCTAACCCTAACCCTAACCCTAACACCAACCCTAACCCTAACCCTAACCCTAACCCTAACACCAACCCCAACCCGAACCCTAACACTAACCCTAACACCAACCCTAACCCTAACCCTAACCCTAACCCTAACCCTAACCCTAAACCTAACTCTAACGCTAACCCTAACAATAACCCTAACCCTAACCCTAACCCCTAACCCTAACCCTAACCCTAACCCGAACACCAACCCTAAACCTAACCATAACCCTAACCCTAACACCAACCCTAACCCTAACCCTAACCCTAAACCCTAACCTTAACCCTAACCCTAACTCTAACACCAACCCTAACCCTAACCCTAACCCTAACCCCTAACCCTAACCCTAACCCTAACACCAACCCCAACACGAACCCTAACCCTAACCCTAACCCTAACACCAACCCTAACCCTAACCCTAACCCTAACCCTAACACCAACCCCAAACCGAACCCTAACCCTAACCCTAACCCTAACACCAACCCTAACCCTAACCCTAACCCTAACCCAAACCCTAACCCTAAACCTAACCCTAACGCTAACCCTAACCCTAACCCTAACCCTAACCCTAACCCTAAACCTAACCCTAACCCTAACCCTAACCCTAACCCTAACCCTAACCCTAACACCTAACCCTAACCCTAACCCTAACTCTAACACCAACCCTAACCCTAACCCTAACCCTAACCCCTAACCCTAACCCTAACCCTAACCCTAACCTACCACTAACCCTAAACCTAACCCTAACCCTAACCCTAACCCTAACCCTAACCCTAACACCTAACCCTAATCCTAACCCTAACTCTAACACCAACCCTAACCCTAACCCTAACCCTAAACCCTAACCCTAACCCAAACCCTAACCCTAACCCTAACTCCAACCCTAACCCTAACAAGGGGAAGGTGTACTGGTCAGCGACGGGCAAGTTCTAGGCCTCGGACAAGAGGTAGCCATGTGCGTTGGTCTAGGGCACGAGCTAGGGCTAATGGGAGAAGTAGGCGTAGCGCTGGGGTGGGCATAGAGCAAGGGGTGGGTGTCGAGGTGAACCTCGGAGTAGGCCTAGGGCCAGGCGTGGGAGCTGTGGCAAGGGGTAGGGATGGTGGTGGGCCTATGGGTAGGGGGAGCAGTAGGGCCAGGGGTAGTGATAGGACCAGAGGTAGTGCTAGGCGTCGGCTTAGGGCGATGGGTCGTGGTCGGGGTAGGGTTAGATGAAGGGCTAGTGGTTTGCAGAGACCAACGAGCAGTGTTAGGTTTAGGGCTCATGTTAGGCCTAGGACGAGTGGGAGTGGTGGGGGTTAGCCGAGGGCTAGGGGTAGGTGTCACGGCAGGGCTCCGGGTAGTACTAGGACTCGGAACAGGTGTAGGGCTGGATTAGGGTGTGGTAAGGGTGGGTCCAGGGTGAATTCGTAGGACACGGGTTAGTGCTCTGGCTAACGGTAGGGCAAGGTGTACTGGTCGGCGACGGGCAATGATAGGCCTCGGACTAGAGTGAGCACTGGGCGTTGGTCTAGGGCCCAAGGTAGGGCTAGTGGGAGAGTTAGGCGTAGCGCTGTGGTAGGTAAATGGCAAGGGGTGGGTGTCGGGGTAAACCTCGGAGTAGACCTAAAACAGGGAGTGGGAGATGTGGCTAGGGGTAGGGATGGAGGTGGGCCTATGGGTAGGGGGAGCTGTAGGGCCAGGGGTAGGGGTAGGACCACAGGTAGTGCTAGGCGTAGGCCTAGGGCGATTGGTAGTGCTGGGGTAACCTAACCCTAACCCTAACCCTAACCCTAACCCTAACACCAACCCCAACACGAACCCTAACCCTAACCCTAACCCTAACACCAACCCTAACCCTAACCCTAACCCTAACCCTAACACCAAACCCAACCCGAACCCTAACCCTAACCCTAACCCTAACACCAATTCTAACCCTAACCCTAACCCTAACCCTAACCCTAAAACTAACCCTAACGCTAACCCTAACTCTAACCCTAACCCTCACCCCTAACCCTAACCCTAACCCTAACCCTAACACCAAACCTAACCCTAACCATAACCCTAACCCTAACACCAACCCTAACCCTAACCCTAACCCTAAACCCCAACCCTAACCCTAACCCTAACACCAACCCCAACCCGAATCCTAACCCTAACCCTAACCCTAACACCAACCCTAACCCTAACCCTAACCCTAACCCTAAAACCAACCCCAACCCGAACCCTAACCCTAACCCTAACACCAACCCTAACCCTAAACCTAACCCTAACCCTAACCCTAACCCTAACCCTACACCTAACCCTAACGCTAACCCTAACCCTAACACTAACCCTAACCCTAACCCCTAACCCTAACCCTAACCCTAACCCTAACCCTAAACCCTAACCCTAACCCTAACACTAACCCTAACCCTAACCCTAAACCTAACCCTAACCCTAACCCTAACACCAACCATAAACCTAACCCTAACCCTAACCCTAACCCTAACCCTAAACCTAACCCTTACCCTAACCCTAAACCTAACCCTAACGCTAACCCTAACCCTAACCCTAACCCTAACCCCTAACCCTAACCCTAACCCTAACCCTAACACCAAACCTAACCCTAACCATAACCCTAAGCCTAACACCAAACCTAACACTAACCCTAACCCTAAACCCTAACCCTAACCCTAACCCTAACCCTAACCCTAAACCTAACCCTAACGCTAACCCTAACTCTAACCCTAACCCTCACCCCTAACCCTAACCCTAACCCTAACCCTAACACCAACCCTAACCCTAACCATAACCCTAACCCTAACACCAACCCTAACCCTAACCCTAACCCTAAACCCTAACCGTAACCCTAACCCTAACCCTAACACCAACCCCAACCCGAACCCTAACCCTAACCCTAACCCTAACACCAACCCTAACCCTAACCCTAACCCTAACCCTAACACCAACCCCAACCCGAACCCTAACACTAACCCTAACACCAACCCTAACCCTAACCCTAACCCTAACCCTAACCCTAACCCTAAACCTAACTCTAACGCTAACCCTAACAATAACCCTAACCCTAACCCTAACCCCTAACCCTAACCCTAACCCTAACCCGAACACCAACCCTAAACCTAACCATAACCCTAACCCTAACACCAACCCTAACCCTAACCCTAACCCTAAACCCTAACCTTAACCCTAACCCTAACTCTAACACCAACCCTAACCCTAACCCTAACCCTAACCCCTAACCCTAACCCTAACCCTAACACCAACCCCAACACGAACCCTAACCCTAACCCTAACCCTAACACCAACCCTAACCCTAACCCTAACCCTAACCCTAACACCAACCCCAAACCGAACCCTAACCCTAACCCTAACCCTAACACCAACCCTAACCCTAACCCTAACCCTAACCCAAACCCTAACCCTAAACCTAACCCTAACGCTAACCCTAACCCTAACCCTAACCCTAACCCTAACCCTAAACCTAACCCTAACCCTAACCCTAACCCTAACCCTAACCCTAACCCTAACACCTAACCCTAACCCTAACCCTAACTCTAACACCAACCCTAACCCTAACCCTAACCCTAACCCCTAACCCTAACCCTAACCCTAACCCTAACCTACCACTAACCCTAAACCTAACCCTAACCCTAACCCTAACCCTAACCCTAACCCTAACACCTAACCCTAATCCTAACCCTAACTCTAACACCAACCCTAACCCTAACCCTAACCCTAAACCCTAACCCTAACCCAAACCCTAACCCTAACCCTAACTCCAACCCTAACCCTAACAAGGGGAAGGTGTACTGGTCAGCGACGGGCAAGTTCTAGGCCTCGGACAAGAGGTAGCCATGTGCGTTGGTCTAGGGCACGAGCTAGGGCTAATGGGAGAAGTAGGCGTAGCGCTGGGGTGGGCATAGAGCAAGGGGTGGGTGTCGAGGTGAACCTCGGAGTAGGCCTAGGGCCAGGCGTGGGAGCTGTGGCAAGGGGTAGGGATGGTGGTGGGCCTATGGGTAGGGGGAGCAGTAGGGCCAGGGGTAGTGATAGGACCAGAGGTAGTGCTAGGCGTCGGCTTAGGGCGATGGGTCGTGGTCGGGGTAGGGTTAGATGAAGGGCTAGT
>NC_138046.1:42893534-42928534 GCF_964194185.1 Rhinolophus hipposideros
AGGGATGGGGTGGGCCTATGGGTAGGGGGAGCTGTCGGGCCAGGGGTAGGGGTAGGACCAGAGGTAGTGGTAGGCGTAGGCCTAGGGCGAGGAATAGTGCTCAGGATAGGGTTAGGTGAACAACTACTGTTTGGCATAGGCCCACGGGCAGTGTTAGGCTTAGGGCTCATGTTCGGCCTAGGACTAGTGGTAGTGGTAAGGGTTGGCCGAGGGGTAGGGGCAGGTGTCACAGGAGCGCTCCGGGTAGTCCTAGGACTCAGAACGGATGTAGGGCTGGATTAGTGTGCGGCTAAAGGTGGGTCCAGGGTGATTTCGTAGGACACGGGTTAGTGCTCTGGCTAACTGTAGGGCAAGGTGTACTGGTCGGCGACGGGCAAGTGCTAGGCCTCGGACTAGAGTGAGCACTGGGCGTTGGTCTATGGCCCGAGGTAGGGCTAGTGGGAGCTGTAGGCTTAGCGCAGGGGTAGGCAAAGGGCAAGGGGTGGGTGTCGGGGTAAACCTCGGAGTAGGACTAGGACAAGGAGTGGGAGCTGTGGCTAGTGGTAGGGATGGAGGTGGGCCTATGGGTAGGGAGAGCTTTAGGGCCAGGCGTAGGGGTAGGACCAGAGGTAGTGCTAGTTGTAGGCCTAGGGCGAGGGGTAGTGCTCGGGGTAACCTAACCCTAACCCTAACCCTAACCCTAACCCCTAACCCTAACCCTAACACTAACCCTAACCCTAACCCTAACCCTTTCACCAACCTAACCCTAACACTAACCCTAAACCCTAACCCTAACCCTAACACTAATCCTAACCCTAACACCAACCCAAACCCTAACCCTAACCTTAACCCTAAACCAACCGTAACCCTAACCGTAATCCTAAACCCTAACCCTAACCCTAACCCTAACCCTAACCCTAACCCTAACAAGGGCAAGGTGTACTGGTCAGCGACGGGCAAGTGCTAGGCCTCGGACTAGAGGGAGCACTGGTTGTTAGTCTAGGGCCCAAGCTAGGACTAGTGTGAGAGGTAGGCGTAGCGCTGGGGTAGGCATACGGCAAGGGGTGGGTGTCGGGGTAAACCTCGGAGTAGGCCTAGGACAAGGAGTGGGAGCTGTGGCTAGGGGTAGGGATGGAGGTGGGCCTATGGTTAAGGGGAGCTGTAGGGCCAGGGGTAGGGGTAGGACCAGAGGTAGTGCTAGGCGTAGGACTAGGGCGAGGGGTAGTGCTCGGGGTAACCTGACCCTAACCCTAACCCTAACACTAACCCCTAACCCTAACACTAACCATAACCCTAACAAGGGCAAGGTGTACTGGTCAGCGAAGGACAAGTTTTAGGCCTCGGACTAGAGAGAGCCTTGGGCGTTGGTCTAGGGCCCGAGCTAGGGCTAGTGGGAGCAATAGGCGTAGCGCTGGGGTATCAAAGGCAAGGGGTCGGTGTCGGGGTAAACTTCCGAGTAGGCATAGGACCAGGAGTGGGAGCTGTTGCTAGGGGTAGGGATAGGGGTGGGCCTATGGGTAGGGGGAGCTGGAGGGCCAGGGGTAGCTGTAGGACCACAGGTAGTGCTAGGCGTAGGCCTAGGGCGAGGGGTAGTGCTCGAGGTAACCTAACCCTAACCCTAACCCTAACCCTAACCCCTAACCCTAACCCTAACCCTAACACTAACCCTAACACCAACCCTAACTCTAAACCTAACCCTAACTCTAACACCAACCCTAACCCTAACCCTAACCCTAAACCCTAACCCTAACCCTAACCCTAACTCTAACCGTCACTCTAACCCTAACTAGGGCAAGGTGTACTGGTCAGCGAAGGGAAAGTTCTAGGCCTCGGACTAGAGAAAGCAATGGGCGTTGGTCTAGGGCCCGAGGTAGGGCTAGTGGGAGCGGTAGGCGTAGCGCTGGGGTAGCCATAGGGCAAGGAGAGGTTGTCGAGGTAATCCTCGGATTAGGCCTAGGGCCAGGAGTGGGAGCTGTGGCTAGGGGTAGGGATGGGGGTGGGCCTATGGGTAAGGGGAGCTGTAGGGCCAGGGGTAGTGGTAGTCCCAGAGATAGTGCTAGGCGTAGTCCTTAGGGCGAGGGGTCGTGCTCGGGGTAGGGTTAGGTGAAGGGATAGTGGTTGGCAGAGGCCAACGAGCAGTGTTAGGGTTAGGGCTCATGTTAGGCCTAGGACGAGTGGTAGTGGTAGGGGTTAGCAGAGTGTTAGGGTTAGGTGTCACGAGAGGGCTCTGGGTAGTCCTAGGACTCGGAACAGGTGTAGGGCTGGATTAGTGTGCGGTAAGTGTGGGTCCAGGGTGATTTCGTAGGACACGGGTTAGTGCTCTGGCTAACTGTAGGGCAAGGTGTACTGGTCGGCGACGGGCAAGTGTTAGGCCACGGACTAGAGTGAGCACTGGGCGTTGGTCTAGGACCCGAAATAAGGCTAGTGGGAGAGTTAGGCGTTGCGCTGGGGTAGGCAAAGGGCAAGGGGTGGGTGTCGGGGTAAACCTCGGAGTAGGCCTAGGACAAGAAGTGGGAGATGTGGCTAGGGGTAGGGATGGAGGTGGGCCTATGAGTAGGGGGAGCTGTAGGGCCAGGGGTAGGAGTAGGATCAGAGGTAGTGCTAGGCGTAGGCCTAGGGCGAGGGGTAGTGCTCGGGGTAACCTAACACTAACCCTAACCCTAACCCTAACCCTAACCCCTAACCCTAACCCTAACCCTAACCCTAACCCTAACCCTAACGCTAACCCTAACGCTAACCCTAACCCTAACCCTAACCCTAACCCATAACCCTAACCCTAACACTAACCCTAACCCTAACCCTAACCCTTTCACCAACCCTAAACCTAACACTAACCCTAAACCCTAACCCTAACCCTAACACTAACCCTAACCCTAACACCAACCCTAACCCTAACCGTAACCTTAACCCTAACACCAACCCTAACCCTAACCGTAACCCTAAACCCTAACCCTAACCCTAACCCTAACAAGGGCAAGGTGTACTGGTCAGCGACGGGCAAGTTCTAGGCCTCGGACTAGAGGGAGCCATGGGCGTTGGTCTAGGGCCCGAGCTAGGGCTAGTGGGAGCTGTATGCGTATCGCTGGGGTAGGCATAGGGCAAGGGGTGGGTGTCGAGGTACACCTCGGAGTAGGCTTAGGGCCAGGAGTGGGAATTGTGGCTAGGGGTAGGGATGGGGGTGGACCTATGGGTAGGGGGATCTGTAGGGCCAGGGGTATTGGTAGGACCAGAGGTAGTGCTAGGCGTAGGCCTAGGGCGAGGGGTCATGCTCGGGGTAGGGTTAGGTGAAGGGCTAGTGGTTGGCAGAGGCCAACGAGCAGTGTTAGGTTTAGGGCTCATGTTATGCCTAGAACGAGTGGTAGTGGTAGGGGTTAGACGAGGGCTAGGGGTAGGTGTCACGGCAGGGCTCCGGGTAGTCCTAGGGCTCAGAACGGATGTAGGGTTGGATTAGTGTGCGGCTAAGGGTGGGTCCAGGGTGATTTCGTAGGAAACGGGTTAGTGCTCTGGCTAACGGTAGGGCAAGGTGTACTGGTCGGCGACGGGCAAGTGCTAGGCCTCGGACTAGAGAGAGCACTGGGCGTTGGTCTATGGCTCAAGGTAGGGCTAGTGGGAGCTGTAGGCATAGCGCTGGGGTAGGCAAAGGGCAAAGAATGGGTTTCGGGCTAAACCTCGGAGTTGGCCTAGGACAAGGAGTGGGAGCTGTGGCTAGGGGTAGAGATGGAGATGGGCCTATGGGTAGGGAGAGCTGTAGGGCCAGGGGTAGGGGTAGGACCAGAGGTAGTGCTAGGTGTAGGCCTAGGGCGAGGGGTAGTGCTCGGGGTAACCTAACCCTAACCCTAACTCTAACCCTAACCCTAACCCCTAACCCTAACGCTAACACTAACCCTAACCGTAACCCTAACCCTAACCCTTTCACCAACCCTAAACCTAACCCAAACCTTAACCCTAACACCAACCCTAACCCTAACCGTAACCCTAAAACCTAAACCTAACCCTAACCCTAACCCTAACCCTAACAAGGGCAAAGTGTACTGGTCAGCGACGGGCAAGTTCTAGGCTTCGGACTAGAGGGAGCCATAGGCGTTGGTCTAGGGCCCGAGCTAGGGCTAGTGGGAACGGTACGCGTATCGCTGGGGTAGGCATAGGGCAAGGGGTGGGTGTCGAGGTACACCTCGGAGTAGGCTTAGGGCCAGGAGTGGGAATTGTGGCTAGGGGTAGGGATGGCGGTGGACCTATGGGTAGGGGGATCTGAAGGGCCAGGGGTAGTGGTAGGACCAGAGGTAGTGCTAGGCGTAGGCCTAGGGCGAGGGGTCGTGCTCGGGGTAGAGTTAGGTGAAGGGCTAGTGGTTGGCAGAGGCCCACAGACAGTGTTAGGGTTAGGTCTCATGTTAGGCCTAGGACTAGTGGTAGTGGTAGGGGATGGCCGAGGGCTAGGGGTAGGTGTCACGGGAGGGCTCCGGGTAGTCCTAGGACTCCGAACGGATGTGGGGCATGATTAGGGTGTGGCTAATGGTGGGTCCAGGGTGATTTCGTAGGACACGGGTTAGTGCTCTGGCTATCAGTAGGGCAAGGTGTACTGGTCGGCGACGTGCAAGTGCTAGGCTTCGGACTAGAGTGAGCACTGGGCGTTGGTCAAGGGCCCGAGGTAGGGCTAGTGGGAGCGGTATGCGTAGCGCTGGGGTAGGCATAGGGCAAGGGGTGGGTTTCGGGGTAAACCTCGGAGTAGGCCTAGGACCAGGAGTGGGAGCTGTGGCTAGGGGTAAAGATGGGGGTGGGCCTATGGGTAGGGGGAGCTGTAGGGCCAGTGGTAGGGGTAGGACCAGAGGTAGTGCTAGGCGTAGACCTAGGGCGAGGGGTAGTGCTCGGCGTAACCTAACCCTAATCCTAAACCTAACCCTAACCCTAACCCTAACCCTAACCCTAACCCTAACCCTAACAAGGGCAAGGTGTACTGGTCAGCGACGGGCAAGTTCTAGGCCTCGGACTAGAGGGAGCCATGGGCGTTGGTCTAGGGCCCGGCTAAAGCTAGTGGTAGCGGTAGGCGTAGCGCTAGGGTAGGCATAGGGCAAGGGGTGGGTGTCGAGGTAAACCAAAAGTAGGCTTGGGGCCAGGAGCGGGAGCTGTGGCTAGGGGTAGGGGTGGGGGTGGGCCTATGAATAGGGGGAGCTGTAGGGTAAGGGGTAGTGGTAGGACCAGAGGTAGTGCTACGCGTAGGCCTTGGGTGAGAGGTAGTGCTCAAGGTAGGGTTAGTTGAAGGGCTAGTGTTTGGCATAGGCCCACGGGCAGTATTAGGGTTAGGGCTCATGTTAAGCCTAGGACTAGTGGTAGTGTTAGGGGTTTGCCGAGGGCTAGGGGTAGGTGTCACGGGAGGGCTCCAGGTAGTCCTAGGACTCGGAACAGGTGTAGGGTTGGATTACGTTGTGGTAAGGGTGGGTCCAGGGTGATTTCGTAGGACACGGGTTACTGCTCTGGCTAACGGTAGGTCAAGGTGTAGTGGTCGGCGACGGGCAATTGCTAGACCTCGGACTAGATGAGCACTGGCTGTTGGTCTAGGGCATGAGCTAGGGCTAGTGGGAACGATAGGCGTAGCACTGGGTTAGGCATAGGGCAAGGGGTGGGTGTCGGGGTGAACCTCAAAGTAGGACTAGTGCCAGGAGTTGGAGCTGTGGCTAGGGGTAGGGATTTGGGTGGGCCTATGGTTAGGAGGAGCTTAGGGCCAGGGGTAGGGGTAGGACCAGAGGTAGTGCTAGGCGTAGGCCTAGGGCGAGGGGTCGTGCTCAGGGTAGGGTTAGGTGAAGGGCTAGTGGTTAGCAGAGGCCCACGTGCAGTGTTAGTCTTAGGGCTCATGTTAGGCCTAGGACTAGTGGTAGGGGTAGGGGTTGGCCGAGGGCTAGGGGTAGGTGTCACGGGAGGGCTCCGGGTAGTCCTAGGACTCAAAACGAGTGTAGGGCTGGATTAGGGTGTTGTAAGTGTGGGTCCAGGGTGATTTCGTAGGACACGGGTTAGTGCTCTGGCTAACGATAGGACAAGGTGTACTGGTCGGCGTCGGGCAAGTGGTAGGCCTCTGACTAGAGGGAGCACTGGGCGTTGGTCTAGGGCCTGAGCTAGGGCTAGTGGGAGCGGTAGGCGTAGCACTGGGGTAGGCATAGGGCAAGGGGTGGATGTCGCGGTAAACCTCGGAGTAGGCTTTGGGCCAGAGGTTGGAGCTGTGGCTAGGGGTAGGGATGGGGGTGGGCCTATGGATAGGGGGAGATGTAGGGCCAGGGGTAGGGGTAGGACAAGAGGTAGTGCTAGGCGTTAACCTAGGGCGAGGGGTAGTTCTCGGGGTAGGGTTAGGTAAAGGGCTAGTGGTTGGCAGAGGCCCACGGGCATTGTTAGGGTTAGGGCTCATTTTAGGCCTAGGACTAGTAGTAGTGGTCGGGGATGGCCAAGGGCTAGGGTTAGGTGTCACGGGAGGGCTCCGGGTAGTCCTAGGACTCCGAACAGATGTAGAGCTGGATTATGCTGTGGCTAATGGTGGGTCCAGGGTGATTTCGTAGGACACGGGTTAGTGCTCTGGCTATCGGTAGGGCAAGGTGTACTGGTGGGCGACGGGCAAGTGCTAGGCTTCGGACTACAGTGAGCACTGGGCGTTGGTCTAGGGCCCGAGGTAGGGCTAGTGGGAGCGGTAGGCATAGCGCTGGTGTAGGCAAACGGCAAAAGGTGGGTGTCGGGGTAAACCTCGGAGTAGGCCTAGGACCAGGAGTGGGAGCTGTGGCTAGGGGTAGGGATGGGGGTGGGCCTATGGGTAGGGGGAGCTGTAGGGCCAGGGGTAGGGGTAGGACCAGAGGTAGTGCTAGGCGTAGGCCTAGGGCGAGGGGTAGTGCTCGGGGGAACCTAACCCTAACCCTAACCCTAACCCTAACCCTAACACCAACCCTAACCCTAACCTTAACCCTAACCCTAAACCTAACACCAACCCTAAACCTAACCCTAACCCTAACCCTAACCCTAACCCTAACCCTAAACCTAACACCAACCCTAAACCTAACCCTAACACCAAGGCTAAACCTAACCCTAACCCTAACCCTAACCCTAACCCTAACCCTAACTCTAACCCCAAACCTAACACCAACCCTAACCCTAACCCTAACCCTAAACCTAACACCAACCCTAACATAACCCTAACCCTAAACCCTAACCCTAACCCTAACCCTAACCCTAACCCTAACAAGGGCAAGGTGTACTGGTCAGCGACGGGCAACTTCTAGGCCTCGGACTAGAGGGAGCCATGGGCGTTGGTCTAGGGCCCGGCTAGGGCTAGTGGGAGTGGTAGGCGTAGCGCTCGGGTAGGCATAGGGTAAGGTGTGGGTGTCGAGGTAAACCTCAAAGTAGGCCTGGGGCAGGCGGGAGCTGTGGCTAGGGGTAGAGGTGGGGGTGGGCCTATGTATAGGGGGAGCTGTAGGGTAAGGGGTAGTGATAGGACCAGAGGTAGTGCTAGGCGTAGGCCTTGGGCGAGAGGTAGTGCTCGGGGTATGGTTAGTTGAAGGGCTAGTGGTTGGCAGAGGCCCACGGGCAGTGTTAGGGTTAGGGCTTATGTTAAGCCTAGGACTAGTGGTAGTGGTAGGGGTTTGCCGAGGGCTGGGGGTAGGTGTCACGGGAGGGCTCCGGGTAGTCCTAGGACTCGGAACAGGTGTAGTGCTGTATTAGGGTGTGGTAAGTGTGAGTCCAGGATGATTTCGTAGGACACGGGTTAGTGCTCTGGCTAACGGTAGGGCAAGGTGTACTGGTCGACGACGGGCAAGTGGTAGGCCTCGGACTAGAGTGAGCACTGGGCGTTGGTCTAGGGCCCGAGGTAGGGCTAGTGGGAGAGTTAGGCATAGCGCTGTTGTAGGCAAATGGCAAGGGGTGGGTGTCGGGGTAAACCTCGGAGTAGGCCTAGGACAAGAAGTGGGAGATGTGGCTAGGGGTAGGGATGGAGGTGGGCCTATGAGTAGGGGGAGCTGTAGGGCCAGGGGTAGGAGTAGGATCAGAGGTAGTGCTAGGCGTAGGCCTAGGGCGAGGGGTAGTGCTCGGGGTAACCTAACACTAACCCTAACCCTAACCCTAACCCTAACCCCTAACCCTAACCCTAACCCTAACCCTGACCCTAACCCTAACGCTAACCCTAACGCTAACCCTAACCCTAACCCTAACCCTAACCCATAACCCTAACCCTAACACTAACCCTAACCCTAACCCTAACCCTTTCACCAACCCTAAACCTAACACTAACCCTAAACCCTAACCCTAACCCTAACACTAACCCTAACCCTAACACCAACCCTAACCCTAACCGTAACCTTAACCCTAACCCTAACCCTAACCCTAACAAGGGCAAGGTGTACTGGTCAGCGACGGGCAAGTTCTAGGCCTCGGACTAGAGGGAGCCATGGGCGTTGGTCTAGGGCCCGAGCTAGGGCTAGTGGGAGCTGTACGCGTATCGCTGGGGTAGGCATAGGGCAAGGGGTGGGTGTCGAGGTACACCTCGGAGTAGGCTTAGGGCCAGGAGTGGGAATTGTGGCTAGGGGTAGGGATGGGGGTGGACCTATGGGTAGGGGGATCTGTAGGGCCAGGGGTATTGGTAGGACCAGAGGTAGTGCTAGGCGTAGGCCTAGGGCGAGGTGTCATGCTCGGGGTAGGGTTAGGTGAAGGGCTAGTGGTTGGCAGAGGCCAACGAGCAGTGTTAGGTTTAGGGCTCATGTTATGCCTAGAACGAGTGGTAGTGGTAGGGGTTAGACGAGGGCTAGGGGTAGGTGTCACGGCAGGGCTCCGGGTAGTCCTAGGGCTCAGAACGGATGTAGGGTTGGATTAGTGTGCGGCTAAGGGTGGGTCCAGGGTGATTTCGTAGGACACGGGTTAGTGCTCTGGCTAACGGTAGGGCAAGGTGTACTGGTCGGCGACGGGCAAGTGCTAGGCCTCGGACTAGAGAGAGCACTGGGCGTTGGTCTATGGCTCAAGGTAGGGCTAGTGGGAGCTGTAGGCATAGCGCTGGTGTAGGCAAAGGGCAAAGAATGGGTTTCGGGCTAAACCTCGGAGTTGGCCTAGGACAAGGAGTGGGAGCTGTGGCTAGGGGTAGAGATGGAGATGGGCCTATGGGTAGGGAGAGCTGTAGGGCCAGGGGTAGGGGTAGGACCAGAGGTAGTGCTAGGTGTAGGCCTAGGGCGAGGGGTAGTGCTCGGGGTAACCTAACCCTAACCCTAACTCTAACCCTAACCCTAACCCCTAACCCTAACGCTAACACTAACCCTAACCGTAACCCTAACCCTAACCCTTTCACCAACCCTAAACCTAACCCAAACCTTAACCCTAACACCAACCCTAACCCTAACCGTAACCCTAAAACCTAACCCTAACCCTAACCCTAACCCTAACCCTAACCCTAACAAGGGCAAAGTGTACTGGTCAGCGACGGGCAAGTTCTAGGCCTCGGACTAGAGGGAGCCATGGGCGTTGGTCTAGGGCCCGAGCTAGGGCTAGTGGGAACGGTACGCGTATCGCTGGGGTAGGCATAGGGCAAGGGGTGGGTGTCGAGGTACACCTCGGAGTAGGCTTAGGGCCAGGAGTGGGAATTGTGGCTAGGGGTAGGGATGGCGGTGGACCTATGGGTAGGGGGATCTGAAGGGCCAGGGGTAGTGGTAGGACCAGAGGTAGTGCTAGGCGTAGGCCTAGGGCGAGGGGTCGTGCTCGGGGTAGAGTTAGGTGAAGGGCTAGTGGTTGGCAGAGGCCCACAGGCAGTGTTAGGGTTAGGGCTCATGTTAGGCCTAGGACTAGTGGTAGTGGTAGGGGATGGCTGAGGGCTAGGGGTAGGTGTCACGGGAGGGCTCCGGGTAGTCCTAGGACTCCGAACGGATGTGGGGCATGATTAGGGTGTGGCTAACGGTGGGTCCAGGGTGATTTCGTAGGACACGGGTTAGTGCTCTGGCTATCAGTAGGGCAAGGTGTACCGGTCGGCGACGTGCAAGTGCTAGGCTTCGGACTAGAGTGAGCACTGGGCGTTGGTCAAGGGCCCGAGGTATGGCTAGTGGGAGCGGTATGCGTAGCGCTGGGGTAGGCATAGGGCAAGGGGTGGGTTTCGGGGTAAACCTCGGAGTAGGCCTAGGACCAGGAGTGGGAGCTGTGGCTAGGGGTAAAGATGGGGGTGGGCCTATGGGTAGGGGGAGCTGTAGGGTAAGGGGTAGTGATAGGACCAGAGGTAGTGCTAGGCGTAGGCCTTGGGCGAGAGGTAGTGCTCGGGGTAGGGTTAGTTGAAGGGCTAGTGGTTGGCAGAGGCCCACGGGCAGTGTTAGGGTTAGGGCTCATGTTAAGCCTAGGACTAGTGGTAGTGGTAGGGGTTTGCCGAGGGCTGGGGGTAGGTGTCACGGGAGGGCTCCGGGTAGTCATAGGACTCGGAACAGGTGTAGTGTTGGTTTAGGGTGTGGTAAGGGTGGGTCCAGGGTGATTTCGTAGGACATGGGTTACTGCTCTGGCTAACGGTAGGTCAATGTGTACTGGTCGGCGACGGGCAAGTGCTAGACCTCGGACTAGAGGGAGCACTGGGCGTTGGTCTAGGGCCCGAGCTAGGCCTAGTGGGAGCGGTAGGCGTAGCGCTGGGGAAGGCATAGGGCAAGAAGTGGGTGTCGGGGTAAACTTCGGAGTAGGCTTTGGGCCAGGAGTTGGAGTTGTGGCTAGCGGTAGGGATGGGGGTGGGCCCATGGTTAGGGGGAGCTGTAGGGCCAGGGGTAGGGGTAGGACCAGAGGTAGTGCTAGGCGTAGGCCTAGGGAGAGGGGTAGTGCTCGGGGTAGGGTTAGGTGAAGGGCTAGTGGTTAGCAGAGGCCCACGGGCAGTGTTAGTATTACGGCTCATGTTAGGCCTAGGACTAGTGGTAGTGGTAGGGGTTGGCCGAGGGCTAGGGGTAGGTGTCACGGGAGGGCTCCGGGTAGTCCTAGGACTCGGAACGGGTGTAGGGCTGGATTAGGGTGTTGTAAGTGTGGGTCCAGGGTGATTTCGTAGGACATGGGTTAGTGCTCTGGCTAACGGTAGGGCAAGGTGTACTGGTCGGCATCGGGCAAGTGGTAGGCCTCTGACTAGAGGGAGCACTGGGCGTTGGTCTAGGGCCCGAGCTATGGCTAGTGGGAGCGGTAGGTGTAGCACTGGGGTAGGCATAGGGCAAGGGGTGGGTGTCGGGGTAAACCTCGGAGTTGGCTTTGGGCCAAAAGTTGGAGTTGTGGCTAGGGGTAGGGATGGGGGTGGGACTATGGGTAGGGGGTGCTGTAGGGCCAGGGGTAGGGGTAGGACCAGAAGTAGTGCAAGGCGTAGGCCTAAAGCTAGGGGTAGTGCTCAAGGTAGGGTTAGGTGAAGGGCTAGTGTTTGGCAGAGGCCCACGGGCAGTGTTAGGGTTAGGGCTCATGTTAGGCCTAGGACTAGTGGTAGTGGTAGGGGTTGGTCGAGGGCTAGAAGTAGGTGTCACGGGAGGGCTCCGGGTAGTCCTAGGACTCGGAACAGGTGTAGGGCTAGATTAGGGTGCGGTAAGGGTGGGTCCAGGGTGATTTCGTAGGACACGGGTTAGTGCTCTGTCTAACTGTAGGGCAAGGTGTACTGGTCGGAGACGGGCAAGTGCTAGGCCTCGGACTAGAGTGAGCACTGGGCGTTGGTCTAGGGCCCGAGGTAGGGCTAGTGGGAGAGGTAGGAGTAGCGCTGGGGTAGGCAAAGGGCAAGGGGTGGGTGTCGGTGTAAACCTCGGAGTAGGCCTAGGGCAAAGATTGGGAGCTGTGGCTAGGAGTAGGGATGGAGGTGGGCCTATGGGTAGGGAAAGCTGTAGGGCCAGGGGTAGGGGTAGGACCAGAGGTAGTGCTAGGCGTAGGCTTAGGGTAAGGGGTAGTGCTAGGGGTAAACTATCCCTAACCCTAACCCTAACCCTAACCCTAACCCCTAACCCTAACCCTAACCCTAACCCTAACACCAACCCCAACTCGAACCCTAACCCTAACACTAACACCAACCCTAACCCTAACCCTAACACTAACCCTAACCCTAAACCTAACCCTAACGCTAATCCTAACCCTAACCCTAACCCTAACCCCTAACCCTAACCCTAACCCTAACCCTAACACCAACACTAACCCTAACCCTAACCCTAACCCTAACAACAACCCTAACCCTAACCCTAACCCTAACCGTAACACCAACACCAACCCGAAACCTAACCCTAACCCTAACCCTAACACCAACCCTAAACCTAACCCTAACCCTAACCCTAACACCAATTCCAACCCGAACCCTAACCCTAACCCTAACCCTAACCCTAACACCAACCCTAACCCTAACCCTAACCCTAACCCTAAACCTAACCCTAACCCTAACCCTAAACCTAACCCTAACGCTAACCCTTACCCTAACCCTAACACTAACCCCTAACCCTAACCCTAACCCTAACCCTAACCGTAACACCAACCCTAACCCTAACCATAACCCTAACCCTAACACCAAACCTAACCCTAACCCTAAACCTAACCCTAAACCCTAACCCTAACCCTAACCCTAACCCTAACCCTAAACCTAACCCTAACCCTAACCCTAACCCTAACACAAACCCTAACTCTAACTTTAACCCTAACCCCTAACCCTAAACCTAACCCTAACCCTAACCTACCACTAACCCTAACCCTAACCCTAATCCTAACCCTAACACCAACCCTAACCCTAACCCTAACACTAAACCTTAACCCTAACACTAACACTAACCCTAACCCTAACCCCAACCCTAACCCTAACAAGGGCAAGGTGTACTGGTCAGCGACAGGCAAGTTCTAGGCCTCGGACTAGAGGTAGCCATGTGCGTTGGTCTAGGGCACGAGCTAGGGCTAATGGGAGAAGTAGGCGTAGCGCTGGGGTGGGCATAGAGCAAGGGGTGGGTGTCGAGGTGAACCTCGGAGTAGGCCTAGGGCCAGGAGTGGGAGCTGTGGCAAGGGGTAGAGATGGGGTGGGCCTATGGGTAGGGGGAGCTGTAGGGCCAGGGGTAGTGATAGGACCAGAGGTAGTGCTAGGCGTAGGCCTAGGGCGATGGGTCGTGCTCGGGGTAGGGTTAGATGAAGGGCTAGTGGTTGGCAGAGGCCAACGAGCAGTGTTAGGGTTAGGGCTCATGTTAGGCCTAGGACGAGTGGTAGTGGTAGTGGTTAGCCGAGGGCTAGAGGTAGGTGTCACCGCAGGGCTCCCGGTAGTCCTAGGACTCGGAACAGGTGTAGGGCTGGATTAGTGTGCGGCTAAGGGTTGGTCCAGGGTGATTTCGTAGGACACGGGTTAGTGCTCTGGCTAACGGTAGGGCAAGGTGTACTGGTCGGCGACGGACAAGTGCTAGGCCTTGGACTAGAGTGAGCACTGGGCGTTGGTCTATGGCTCGAGGTAGGGCTAGTGGGAGCTGTATGCGTAGCGCTGGGGTAGGCAAAGGGCAAGGGATGGGTGTCGCGGTAAACCTCGGAGTAGGCCTAGGACAAGGAGTGGGAGCTGTGGCTAGAGGTAGGGATGGAGGTGGGCCTATGGGTAGGGAGAGCTGTAGGGCCAGGGGTAGGGGTAGGACCAGAAGTAGTGCTAGGTGTAGGCCTAGGGCGAGGGGTAGTGCTCGGGGTAACCTAACCCTTACCCTAACCCTAACCCTAACCATAACCCCTAACCCTAACCCTAACACTAACCCTAACCCTAACCCTAACCCTAACTCTTTCACCAACCCTAAACATAACACTAACCCTAAACCCTTACCCTAACCCAAACACTAACCCTAACCCTAACACCAACCCTTACCCTAACCCTAACCTTAACCCTAACATCAACCCTAACCCTAACCGTAACCCTAAACCCTAACCCTAACCCTAACCCTAACCCTAACCCTAACAAGGGCAAGGTGTACTGGTCAGCGACGGGCAAGTTCTAGGCCTGGGACTAGAGGGAGACATGGGCGTTGGTCTAGGGCCCGAGCTAGGGCTAGTGGGAGCGGTACGCGTATCGCTGGTGTAGGCATAGGGCAAGGGGTGGGTGTCGAGGTACACCTCGGAGTTGGCTTAGGGCCAAGAGTGGGAATTGTGGCTAGGGGTAGGGATGGGGTTGGACCTATGGGTAGGGGGATCTGTAGGGCCAGGGGTAGTGGTAGGACCAGATGTAGTTTCAGGAGTAGGCCTAGGGCGAGGGGTCGTGCTCGGGGTAGGGTTAGGTGAAGGGCTAGTGGTTGGCAGAGGCCAACGAGCAGTGTTAGGTTTAGGGCTCATGTTATGCCTAAGACGAGTGGTAGTGGTAGGGGTTAGACGAGGGCTAGGGGTAGGTGTCACGGGAGGGCTCCGGGTAGTCCTATGACTCGGAACAGGTGTAGGGCTGGATTAGTGTGCGGTAAGTGTGGGTCCAGGGTGATTTCGTAGGACACGGGTTAGTGCTCTGGCTAACTGTAGGGCAAGGTGTACTGGTCGGCGACGGGCAAGTGCTGGCCTCGGACTAGAGTGAGCACTGGGCGTTGGTCTAGGGCCCGAGGTAGGGCTAGTGGGAGAGGTAGGCGTTGCGCTGGGGTAGGCAAATGGCAAGGGGTGGGTGTCGGGGTAAACCTCGGAGTAGGCCTAGGACAAGGAGTGGGAGCTGTGGCTAGGAGTAGGGATGGAGGTGGGCGTATGGGTAGGGAAAGCTGTAGGGCCAGGCGTAGGGGTAGGACCAGAGGTAGTGCTAGGCGTAGGCCTAGGCGAGGGGTAGTGCTAGGGGTAACCTATCCCTAACCCTAACCCTAACCCTAACCCTAACACCAACCCCAACCCGAACCCTAACCCTAACCCTAACCCTAACACCAACCCTAACCTTAACCCTAACCCTAACCCTAACTCTAACCCTAAACCTAACCCTAACGCTAACCCTAACGCTAACCCTAACCCTAACCCCTAACCCTAACCCTAACCCTAACCCTAACCCTAACACCAACCCCAACCCGAACCCTAACCCTAACCCTAACACCAACCCTAACCCTAACCCTAACCCTAACCCTAACCCTAACACCAACCCCAACCCGAACCCTAACCCTAACCCTAACCCTAACACCAACCCTAACCCTAACCCTAACCCTAACCCTAACACCAACCCCAACCCTAACCCTAACCCTAACCCATAACCCTAACCCTAACACCAACCCTAAGCCTAACCATAACCCTAACCCTAACACCAACCCTAACCCTAACCCTAACCCTAACCCTAACACCAACCCCAACCCGAACCCTAACCCTAACCCTAACCCTAACACCAACCCTAACCGTAACCCTAACCCTAACACCAACCCCAACCCGAACCCTAACCCTAACCCTAACCCTAACACCAACCCTAACCCTAACCCTAACCCTAACCCTAACACCAACCCCAACCCGAACCCTAACCCTAACCCTAACACCAACCCTAACCCTAACCCTAACCCTAACACCAACCCCAACCCGAACCCTAACTCTAACCCTAACACCAACCCTAACCCGAACCCTAACCCTAACCCTAACACCAACCCCAACCCGAACCCTAACCCTAACCCTAACCCTAACACCAACCCTAACCCTAACCCTAACCCTAACCCTAACACCATCCCAACCCTAACCCTAACCCTAACCCATAACCCTAACCCTAACACCAACCCTAACCCTAACCATAACCCTAACCCTAACACCAACCCTAACCCTAACCCTAACCCTAAACCCTAACCCTAACCCTAACACCAACCCTAACCCTAACCCTAACCCTAACCCTAACCCTAACCCTAAACCTAAACCTAACGCTAACCCTAACGCTAACCCTAACCATAACTTCTAACCCTAACCCTAACCCTAACCCTAACACCAACCCTAACCCTAACCCTAACCCTAACCGTAACACCAAACCTAACCCTAACCCTAACCCTAAACCCTAACCCTAACCCTAACCCTAACCCTAACCCCTAACCCTAACCCTAACCCTAACCCTAACACCAACCCCAACACGAACCCTAACCCTAACCCTAACACCAACCCTAACCCTAACCCTAACCCTAACCCTAACACCAAACCTAAACCTAACCCTAAACCCTAACCCTAACCTTAACCCTAACCCTAACCCTAACCCTAACCCTAAACCTAAACCTAACCCTAACCCTAACCCTAACCCTAACACCAACCCTAACCCTAACCCTAACCCTAACCCTAACCCTAACCCTAACCCCTAACTCTAACCCTAACCTACCACTAACCCTAACCCTAACCATAACCCTAACCCTAACACCTACCCTAACCCTAACCCTAACACTAAACCCTAACCCTAACCCTAACACTAACCCTAACCCTAACCCCAACCCTAACCCTAACAAGGGCAAGGTGTACTGGTCAGAGACGGGCAACTTCTAGGCCTCGGACTAGAGGTAGCCATGTGCGTTGGTCTAGGGCACGAGCTAGGGCTAATGGGAGAAGTAGGCGTAGAGCTGGGGTGGGCATAGAGCAAGGGGTGTGTGTCGAGGTGAACCTCGGAGTAGGCCTAGAGCCAGGAGTGGGAGCTGTGGCAAGGGGTAGGGATGGGGGTGGGCCTATGGGTAGGGGGAGGTATAGGGCCAGGGGTAGTGATAGGACCAGAGGTAGTGCTAGGCGTAGGCCTAGGGCGATGGGTCGTGCTCGGGGTAGGGTTAGATGCAGGGCTAGTGGTTGGCAGAGGCCAACGAGCAGTGTTAGGGTTAGGGCTCATGTTAGGCCTAGGACGAGTGGTAGTGGTAGAGGTTAGCCGAGGGCTAGGGGTAGGTGTCACGGCAGTGCTCCGGGTAGTCTTAGGACTCGGAACAGGTGTAGGGCTGTATTAGGGTGTGGTAAGGGTGGGTCCAGGGTGAATTCGTAGGACACGGGTTAGTGCTCTGGCTAACGGTAGGGCAAGGTGTACTGGACGGCGACGGGCAAGTGGTAGGCCTCGGACTAGAGTGAGCACTGGGCGTTGGTCTAGGGCCCGAGGTAGGGCTAGTGGGAGAGTTAGGCGTAGCGCTGGGGTAGGCAAATGGCAAGGGGTGGGTGTCGGGGTAAACCTCGGAGTAGGCCTAGGACAAGGAGTGGGAGATGTGGCTAGGGGTAGGGATGGAGGTGGGCCTATGGGTAGGGGGAGCTGTAGGGCCAGGGGTAGGAGTAGGATCAGAGGTAGTGCTAGGCGTAGGCCTAGGGCGAGGGGTAGTGCTCGGGGTAACCTAACACTAACCCTAACCCTAACCCTAATCCTAACCTCTAACCCTAACCCTAACCTTAACTCTAACCCTAACACCAAACCTAACCCTAACCCTAACCCTAACCCTAACACCAACCCTAACCCTAACCCTAACCATAATCCTAACCCTAACCCCTAACCCTAACCCTAACCCTAACCCTAAACCTAAACCTAACGCTAACCCTAACGCTAACCCTAACCCTAACCCCTAACCCTAAACCTAACCCTAACCCTAACACCAACCCTAACCCTAACCCTAACCCTAACCCTAACCCTAAACCTAAACCTAACGCTAACCCTGACGCTAACCCTAACCCTAACCCCTAACCCTAACCCTAACCCTAACCCTAACACCAACCCTAAACCTAACCCTAACCCTAAACCCTAACCCTAACCCTAACCCTAACCCTAACCCCTAACCCTAACCCTAACCCTAACACCAACCCCAACCCTAACCCTAACCCTAACCCTAACACCAACCTTAACCCTAACCCTAACCCTAACCCTAACACCAACTCCAACCCGAACCCTAACCCTAACCCTAACCCTAACACCAACCCTAACCCTAACCCTAACCCTACCACCAACCCCAACCCGAACCCTAACCCTAACCCTAACCCTAACACCAACCCTAACCCTAACCCTAACCCTAACCCTAACCCTAAACCTAACCCTAACGCTAACCGTAACCCTAACCCTAACCCTAACCCCTAACCCTAACCCTAACACCAACCCTAACCCTAACCATAACCCTAACCCTAACACCAACCCTAACTCTAACCCTAACCCTAAACCCTAAACTTAACACTAACACCAACCCCAACCCGAACCCTAACCCTAACCCTACCCTAACACCAACCCCAACCCGAAAGCTAACCCTAACCCTAACCCTAACACCAACCCTAAACCTAACCCTAACCCTAACCCTAACACCAATTCCAACCCGAACCCTAACCCTAACCCTAACCCTAACCCTAACACCAACCCTAACCCTAACCCTAACCCTAACCCTAAACCTAACCCTAACCCTAACCCTAAACCTAACCCTAACGCTAACCCTTACCCTAACCCTAACACTAACCCCTAACACTAACCCTAACCCTAACCGTAACACCAACCCTAACCCTAACCATAACCCTAACCCTAACACCAAACCTAACCCTAACCCTAAACCTAACCCTAAACCCTAACCCTAACCCTAACCCTAACCCTAACCCTAACCCTAACCCTAACCCTAAACCTAACCCTAACCCTAACCCTAACCCTAACACAAACCCTAACTCTAACTTTAACCCTAACCCCTAACCCTAAACCTAACCCTAACCCTAACCCTAACCCTAAACCTAACCCTAACCCTAACCCTAACCCCTAACCCTAACCCTAAACCTAACCCTAACAGAAACCCTAACCCTAACCATAACCCTAACCCTAACACCAACCCTAACCCTAACCTACCACTAACCCTAACCCTAACACTAACCCTAACCCTAACACCAACCCTAACCCTAATCCTAACCCTAAACCCTAACCCTAACCCTAACCCTAACCCTAACCCTAACTCCAACCCTAACCCTAACAAGGGCAAGGTGTACTGGTCAGCGACGGGCAAGTTCTAGGCCTCGGACTAGAGGTAGCCATGTGCGTTGGTCTAGGGCACGAGCTAGGGCTAATGGGAGAAGTAGGTGTAGCGCTGGGGTGGGCATAGAGCAAGGGGTGGGTGTCGAGGTGAACCTCGGAGTATGCCTAGGGCCAGGAGTGGGAGCTGTGGCAAGGGGTAGGGATTTGGGTGGGCCTATGGGTAGGGGGAGCTGTAGGGCCAGGGGTAGTGATAGGACCAGAGGTAGTGCTAGGCGTAGGCCTAGGGCGATGGGTCGTGCTCGGGGTAGGGTTAGATGAAGGGCTAGTGGTTGGCATAGGCCAACGAGCAGTGTTAGGGTTAGGGCTCATGTTAGGCCTAGGACGAGTGGTAGTGGTAGGGGTTAGACGAGGGCTAGGGGTAGGTGTCACCGCAGGGCTCCCGGTAGTCCTAGGACTCGGAACAGGTGTAGGGCTGGATTAGTGTGCGGCTAAGGGTGGGTCCAGGGTGATTTCGTAGGACACGGGTTAGTGCTCTGGCTAACGGTAGGGCAAGGTGTACTGGTCGGCGACGGGCAAGTGCTAGGCCTCGGACTAGAGTGAGCACTGGGCGTTGGTCTATGGCTCGAGGTAGGGCTAGTGGGAGCTGTAGGCGTAGCGCTGGGGTAGGCAAAGGGCAAGGGGTGGGTGTCGGGGTAAACCTCAGAGTACGCCTAGGACAAGGAGTGGGAGCTGTGGCTAGAGGTAGGGATGGAGGTGGGCCTATGGGTAGGGAGAGCTGTAGGGCCAGGGGTAGGGGTAGGACCAGAAGTAGTGCTAGGTGTATGCCTAGGGCGAGGGGTAGTTCTCGGGGTAACCTAACCCTTACCCTAACCCTAACCCTAACCATAACCCCTAACCCTAACCCTAACACTAACCCTAACCCTAACCCTAACCCTAACCCTTTCACCAACCCTAAACATAACACTAACCCTAAACCCTTACCCTAACCCAAACACTAACCCTAACCCTAACACCAACACTTACCCTAACCCTAACATTAACCCTAACATCAACCCTAACCCTAACCGTAACCCTAAACCCTAACCCTAACCCTAACCCTAACCCTAACAAGGGCAAGGTGTACTGGTCAGCGACGGGCAAGTTCTAGGCCTGGGACAAGAGGGAGACATGGGCGTTGGTCTAGGGCCCGAGCTAGGGCTAGTGGGAGCGGTACGCGTATCGCTGGTGTAGGCATAGGGCAAGAAGTGGGTGTCGAGGTACACCTCGGAGTTGGCTTAGGGCCAAGAGTGGGAATTGTGGCTAGGGGTAGGGATGGGGTTGGACCTATGGGTAGGGGGATCTGTAGGGCCAGGGGTAGTGGTAGGACCAGAGGTAGTTTTAGGCGTAGGCCTAGGGCGAGGGATCGTGCTCGGGGTAGGGTTAGGTGAAGGGCTAGTGGTTGGCAGAGGCCAACGAGCAGTGTTAGGTATAGGGCTCATGTTATGCCTAGGACGAGTGGTAGTGGTAGGGGTTAGACGAGGGCTAGGGGTAGGTGTCACGGGAGGGCTCCGGGTAGTCCTATGACTCGGAACAAGTGTAGGGCTGGATTAGTGTGCGGTAAGTGTGGGTCCAGGGTGATTTCGTAGGACACGGGTTAGTGCTCTGGCTAACGGTAGGGCAAGGTGTACTGGACGGCGACGGGCAAGTGGTAGGCCTCGGACTAGAGTGAGCACTGTGCGTTGGTCTAGGGCCCGAGCTAGGGCTAGTGGGAGCAATAGGCGTAGCGCTGGGGTATCAAAAGGCAAGGGGTCGGTGTCGGGGTAAACTTCGGAGTAGGCATAGGACCAGGAGTGGGAGCTGTTGCTAGGGGTAGGGATGGGGGTGGGCCTATGGGTAGGGGGAGCTGTAGGGCCAGGGGTAGCTGTAGGACCACAGGTAGTGCTAGGCGTAGGCCTAGGGCGAGGGGTAGTGTTCGGGGTAACCTAACCCTAACCCTAACCCTACCTTAAGCCTAACCCTAACCCCTAACCCTAACCCTAACCCTAACCCTGACACCAACCCTAACCCTAACCCTAACCCTAAACCCTAACCCTAACCCTAACCCTAACCCTAACCCTAACACGGGCAGGGTGTACTGGTCAACGACAGGCAAGTTCTAGGCCTCGGACTACAGGGAGCCATGGGCGTTGGTCTAGGGCCCGAGCTAGGGCTAGTGGGAACGGTAGGCGTAGCACTGGGCTATCAAAGGGCAAGGGGTGGGTGTCGGGGTAAATCTCGGAGTAGGCCTAAGACCAGGAGCATGAGCTGTGTCTAGGGATAGGGTTTGGGGTGGGCCTATGGGTAGGGGGAGCTGTAGGGCCAGGGTTAGGGGTAGGACCAAAGGTAGTGCTAGGCGTAGGCCTAGGGCGAGGGTAGTGCTCGAGGTAACCTAACCCTAACCCTAACCCTAACCCTAACCCTAACCCTAACCCTAACCCTAACCCTAACCCCTAACCCTAACCCTAACCCTAACACTAACCCTAACACCAACCCTAACCCTAAACCTAACCCTAATCCTAACACCAACCCTAACACTAACCCTAACCCTAAACCCTAACCCTAACCCTAACCCTAACCCTAACTCTAACCGTCACTCTAACCCTAACTAGGGCAAGGTGTACTTGTCAGCGACGAGCAAGTTCTAGGCCTCGGACTAGAGAGAGCCATGGGCGTTGGTCTAGGGCCCGAGGTAGGGCTAGTGGGAGCGGTAGGCGTAGCGCTGGGGTAGCCATAAGGCAAGGAGTGGGTGTCGAGGTAATCCTCGGAGTAGGCCTAGGGCCAGGAGTGGGAGCTGTGGCTAGGGGTAGGGATGGGGGTGGGCCTATGGGTAAGGGGAGCTGTAGGGCCAGGGGTAGTGGTAGTCCCAGAGATAGTGCTAGGCGTAGGCCTAGGGCGAGGGGTCGTGCTCGGGGTAGGGTTAGGTGAAGGGATAGTGGTTGGCAGAGGCCAACGAGCAGTGTTAGGGTTAGGGCTCATGTTAGGCCTAGGACGAGTGGTAGTGGTAGGGGTTACCAGAGTGTTAGGGTTAGGTGTCACGAGAGGGCTCTGGGTAGTCCTAGGACCCTGAACAGGTGTAGGGCTGGATTCGTGTGCGGTAAGTGTGGGTCCAGGGTTATTTCGTAGGACACGGGTTAGTGCTCTGGCTAACTGTAGGGCAAGGTGTACTGGTCGGCGACGGGCAAGTGGTAGGCCTCGGATTAGAGTGAGCACTGGGCGTTGGTCTAGGACCCGAAATAGGGCTAGTGGGAGAGGTAGGCGTTGCGCTGGGGTAGGCAAAGGGCAGAGGGTGGATGTCGGGGTAAACCTCAGAGTAGGCCTAGGGCCAGGAGTGGGAGCTGTGGCTAGGGGTAGGGATGGAGGTGGGCCTATGGGTAGGGAAAGCTGTAGGGCCAGGGGTAGGGGTAGGACCAGAGGTAGTGCTAGGCGTATGCCTAGGGCGAGGGGTAGTGCTAGGGGTAACCTATCCCTAACCATAACCCTAACCCTAACCCTAACCCTAACGCCTAACCCTAACCCTAACCCTAACCCTAACACCAACCCCAACCCGAACCCTAACCCTAACCCTAACCCTAACACCAACCCTAACCCTAACCCTAACCCTAACCCTAACCCTAAGCCTAAACCTAACGCTAACCCTAACGCTAACCCTAACCCTAACCCCTAACCCTAACCCTAACCCTAACCCTAACCCTAACACCAACCCTAACCCTAACCCTAACCCTAACCGTAACACCAACCCTAACCCTAACCCTAACCCTAATCCCTAACCCTAACCCTAACCCTAACCCTAACCCTAACCCTAACCCCTAACCCTAACCCTAACCCTAACCATAACACCAACCCCAACCCGAACCCTAACCCTAACCCTAACACCAACCCTAACCCTAACCCTAACCCTAACCCTAACACCAACCCCAACCCGAACCCTAACCCTAACCCTAACACCAAACCTAACCCTAACCCTAACCCTAACCCTAACCCTAACACCAACCCCAACCCGAACCCTAACCCTAACCCTAACCCTAACACCAACCCTAACCCTAACCCTAACCCTAACCCTAACACCAACCCCAACCCTAACCCTAACCCTAACCCATAACCCTAACCCTAACACCAACCCTAACCCTAACCATAACCCTAACCCTAACACCAACCCTAACCCTAACCCTAACCCTAAACCCTAACCCTAACCTTAACCCTAACACCAACCCTAACCCTAACCCTAACCCTAACCCTAACCCTAACCCTAAACCTAAACCTAACGCTAACCCTAACGCTAACCCTAACCCTAACTTCTAACCCTAACCCTAACCCTAACCCTAACACCAACCGTAACCCTAACCCTAACCCTAACCGTAACACCAACCCTAACCCTAACCCTAACCCTAAACCCTAACCCTAACCCTAACCCTAACCCTAAACCTAACCCCTAACCCTAACCCTAACCCTAACCCTCTCACCAACCCCAACCCGAACCCTAACCCTAACCCTAACACCAACCCTAACCCTAACCCTAACCCTAACCCTAACACCAACACCAACCCGAACCCTAACCCTAACCCTAACACCAACCCTAACCCTAACCCTAACCCTAACCCTAACCCAAACCCTAAACCTAAACCTAACCCTAACGCTAACCCTTACCCTAACCCTAACTCTAACCCCTAACCCTAACCCTAACCCTAACCCTAAACCTAACACCAACCCTAACCCTAACCATAACCCTAACCCTAACACCAAACCTAAACCTAACCCTAAACCCTAACCCTAACATTAACCCTAACCCTAACCCTAACCCTAACCTAACCCTAACCCTAACCCTAACCCTAACACCAACCCTAACCCTAACCCTAACCCTAACCCTAACCCCTACTCTAACCCTAACCCTAACCCTAACCTACCACTAACCCTAACCCTAACCCTAACCCTAACCCTAACACCAACCCTAACCCTAACCCTAACACTAAACCCTAACCCTAACCCTAACACTAACCCTAACCCTAACCCCAACCCTAACCCTAACAAGGGCAAGGTGTACTGGTCAGAGACGGGCAACTTCTAGGCCTCGGACTAGAGGTAGCCATGTGCGTTGGTCTAGGGCACGAGCTAGGGCTAATGGGAGAAGTAGGCGTAGAGCTGGGGTGGGCATAGAGCAAGGGGTGTGTGTCGAGGTGAACCTCGGAGTAGGCCTAGAGCCAGGAGTGGGAGCTGTGGCAAGGGGTAGGGATGGGGGTAGGCCTATGGGTAGGGGGAGGTATAGGGCCAGAGGTAGTGATAGGACCAGAGGTAGTGCTAGGCGTAGGCCTAGGGCGATGGGTCGTGCTCGGGGTAGGGTTAGATGCAGGGCTAGTGGTTGGCAGAGGCCAACGAGCAGTGTTAGGGTTAGGGCTCATGTTAGGCCTAGGACGAGTGGTAGTGGTAGAGGTTAGCCGAGGGCTAGGGGTAGGTGTCACGGCAGTGCTCCGGGTAGTCTTAGGACTCGGAACAGGTGTAGGGCTGTATTAGGGTGTGGTAAGGGTGGGTCCAGGGTGAATTCGTAGGACACGGGTTAGTGCTCTGGCTAACGGTAGGGCAAGGTGTACTGGACGGCGACGGGCAAGTGGTAGGCCTCGGACTAGAGTGAGCACTGGGCGTTGGTCTAGGGCCCGAGGTAGGGCTAGTGGGAGAGTTAGGCGTAGCGCTGGGGTAGGCAAATGGCAAGGGGTGGGTGTCGGGGTAAACCTCGGAGTAGGCCTAGGACAAGGAGTGGGAGATGTGGCTAGGGGGAGGGATGGAGGTGGGCCTATGGGTAGGGGGAGCTGTAGGGCCAGGGGTAGGAGTAGGATCAGAGGTAGTGCTAGGCGTAGGCCTAGGGCGAGGGGTAGTGCTCGGGGTAACCTAACACTAACCCTAACCCTAACCCTAATCCTAACCCCTAACCCTAACCCTAACCCTAACTCTAACCCTAACACCAAACCTAACCCTAACCCTAACCCTAACCCTAACACCAACCCTAACCCTAACCCTAACCCTAACCCTAATCCTAACCCTAACCCCTAACCCTAACCCTAACACTAACCCTAACCCTAACCCTAACCCTAACCCTAACCCTTTCACCAACCCTAACCGTAACACTAACCCTAAAACCTAACCCTAACCCTAACACTAACCCTAACCCTAACACCAACCCTAACCCTAACCCTAACCTTAACCCTAACACCAACCCTAACCCTAACCGTAACCCTAAACCCTAACCCTAACCCTAAACCTAACCCTAACAAGGGCAAGGTGTACTGGTCAGCGACGGGCAAGTGCTAGGCATCGGACTAGAGGGAGCACTGGTTGTTAATCTAGGGCCCGAGCTACGACTAGTGTGAGAGGTAGGCGTAGCGCTGGGGTAGGCATACGGCAAGGGGTGGGTGTCGGGGTAAACCTCGGAGTAGGCCTAGGACTAGGAGTGGGAGTTGTGGCTAGGGGTAGGGATGGAGGTGGGCCTATGGGTAGGGGGAGCTGTAGGGCCAGGGGTAGCTGTAGGAACACGGGTAGTGCTAGGCGTAGGCCTAGGGCGAGGGGTAGTGCTCGGGGTAACCTAACCCTAACCCTAACCCTAACACTAACCCCTAACCCTAACCCTAACCCTAACCCTAATTCTAACACCAACCCTAACCCTAACCCTAACCCTAAACCTAACAGCAACCCTAACCTTAACACTAACCCTAAACCCTAACCCTAACACTAACCATAACCCTAACAAGGGCAAGGTGTACTGGTCAGCAAAGGACAAGTTTTAGGCCTCGGACTATAGAGAGCCTTGGGCGTTGGTCTAGGGCCCGAGCTAGGGCTAGTGGGAGCGGTAGGCGTAGCGCTGGGGTAGGCATAGAGCAAGGGGTGGGTGTCGAGGTAAACCTCGGAGTAGGCCTAGGGCCAGGAGTGGGAGCTGTGGCTAGGGGTAGTGATGGGGGTGAACCTATGGGTAGGGGAGCTGTAGGGCCAGGGGTAGTGGTAGGACCAGAGGTAGTGCTAGGCGTAGGCCTAGGGCGAGGGTAGTGCTCGAGGTAACCTAACCCTAACCCTAACCCTAACCCTAACCCTACCCCTAACCCTAACCCCTAACCCTAACCCTAACCCTAACACTAACCCTAACACCAACCCTAACCCTAAACCTAACCCTAATCCTAACACCAACCCTAACCCTAACCCTAACCCTAAACCCTAACCCTAACCCTAACCCTAACCCTAACTCTAACCGTCACTCTAACCCTAACTAGGGCAAGGTGTACTTGTCAGCGACGAGCAAGTTCTAGGCCTCGGACTAGAGAGAGCCATGGGCGTTGGTCTAGGGCCCGAGGTAGGGCTAGTGGGAGCGGTAGGCGTAGCGCTGGGGTAGCCATAAGGCAAGGAGTGGGTGTCGAGGTAATCCTCGGAGTAGGCCTAGGGCCAGGAGTGGGAGCTGTGGCTAGGGGTAGGGATGGGGGTGGGCCTATGGGTAAGGGGAGCTGTAGGGCCAGGGGTAGTGGTAGTCCCAGAGATAGTGCTAGGCGTAGGCCTAGGGCGAGGGGTCGTGCTCGGGGTAGGGTTAGGTGAAGGGATAGTGGTTGGCAGAGGCCAACGAGCAGTGTTAGGGTTAGGGCTCATGTTAGGCCTAGGACGAGTGGTAGTGGTAGGGGTTACCAGAGTGTTAGGGTTAGGTGTCACGAGAGGGCTCTGGGTAGTCCTAGGACCCTGAACAGGTGTAGGGCTGGATTCGTGTGCGGTAAGTGTGGGTCCAGGGTTATTTCGTAGGACACGGGTTAGTGCTCTGGCTAACTGTAGGGCAAGGTGTACTGGTCGGCGACGGGCAAGTGGTAGGCCTCGGATTAGAGTGAGCACTGGGCGATGGTCTAGGACCCGAAATAGGGCTAGTGGGAGAGGTAGGCGTTGCGCTGGGGTAGGCAAAGGGCAGAGGGTGGATGTCGGGGTAAACCTCGGAGTAGGCCTAGGGCCAGGAGTGGGAGCTGTGGCTAGGGGTAGGGATGGAGGTGGGCCTATGGGTAGGGAAAGCTGTAGGGCCAGGGGTAGGGGTAGGACCAGAGGTAGTGCTAGGCGTATGCCTAGGGCGAGGGGTAGTGCTAGGGGTAACCTATCCCTAACCATAACCCTAACCCTAACCCTAACCCTAACGCCTAACCCTAACCCTAACCCTAACCCTAACACCAACCCCAACCCGAACCCTAACCCTAACCCTAACCCTAACACCAACCCTAACCCTAACCCTAACCCTAACCCTAACCCTAAGCTTAAACCTAACGCTAACCCTAACGCTAACCCTAACCCTAACCCCTAACCCTAACCCTAACCCTAACCCTAACCCTAACACCAACCCTAACCCTAACCCTAACCCTAACCGTAACACCAACCCTAACCCTAACCCTAACCCTAATCCCTAACCCTAACCCTAACCCTAACCCTAACCCTAACCCTAACCCCTAACCCTAACCCTAACCCTAACCATAACACCAACCCCAACCCGAACCCTAACCCTAACCCTAACACCAACCCTAACCCTAACCCTAACCCTAACACCAACCCCAACCCGAACCCTAACCCTAACCCTAACACCAAACCTAACCCTAACCCTAACCCTAACCCTAACCCTAACACCAACCCCAACCCGAACCCTAACCCTAACCCTTACCCTAACACCAACCCTAACCCTAACCCTAACCCTAACCCTAACACCAACCCCAACCCTAACCCTAACCCTAACCCATAACCCTAACCCTAACACCAACCCTAACCCTAACCATAACCCTAACCCTAACACCAACCCTAACCCTAACCCTAACCCTAAACCCTAACCCTAACCTTAACCCTAACACCAACCCTAACCCTAACCCTAACCCTAACCCTAACCCTAACCCTAAACCTAAACCTAACGCTAACCCTAACGCTAACCCTAACCCTAACTTCTAACCCTAACCCTAACCCTAACCCTAACACCAACCGTAACCCTAACCCTAACCCTAACCGTAACACCAACCCTAACCCTAACCCTAACCCTAAACCCTAACCCTAACCCTAACCCTAACCCTAAACCTAACCCCTAACCCTAACCCTAACCCTAACCCTCTCACCAACCCCAACCCGAACCCTAACCCTAACCCTAACACCAACCCTAACCCTAACCCTAACCCTTACCCTAACACCAACCCCAACCCGAACCCTAACCCTAACCCTAACACCAACCCTAACCCTAACCCTAACCCTAACCCTAACCCAAACCCTAAACCTAAACCTAACCCTAACGCTAACCCTTACCCTAACCCTAACTCTAACCCCTAACCCTAACCCTAACCCTAACCCTAAACCTAACACCAACCCTAACCCTAACCATAACCCTAACCCTAACACCAAACCTAAACCTAACCCTAAACCCTAACCCTAACATTAACCCTAACCCTAACCCTAACCCTAAACCTAACCCTAACCCTAACCCTAACCCTAACCCTAACACTAACCCTAACCCTAACACCAACCCTAACCCTAACCCTAACCTTAACCCTAACACCAACCCTAACCCTAACCGTAACCCTAAACCCTAACCCTAACCCTAAACCTAACCCTAACAAGGGCAAGGTGTACTGGTCAGCGACGGGCAAGTGCTAGGCATCGGACTAGAGGGAGCACTGGTTGTTAATCTAGGGCCCGAGCTACGACTAGTGTGAGAGGTAGGCGTAGCGCTGGGGTAGGCATACGGCAAGGGGTGGGTGTCGGGGTAAACCTCGGAGTAGGCCTAGGACAAGGAGTGGGAGTTGTGGCTAGGGGTAGGGATGGAGGTGGGCCTATGGGTAGGGGGAGCTGTAGGGCCAGGGGTAGCTGTAGGAACACGGGTAGTGCTAGGCGTAGGCCTAGGGCGAGGGGTAGTGCTCGGGGTAACCTAACCCTAACCCTAATTCTAACACCAACCCTAACCCTAACCCTAACCCTAAACCTAACAGCAACCCTAACCTTAACACTAACCCTAAACCCTAACCCTAACACTAACCATAACCCTAACAAGGGCAAGGTGTACTGGTCAGCAAAGGACAAGTTTTAGGCCTCGGACTATAGAGAGCCTTGGGCGTTGGTCTAGGGCCCGAGCTAGGGCTAGTGGGAGCGGTAGGCGTAGCGCTGGGGTAGGCATAGAGCAAGGGGTGGGTGTCGAGGTAAACCTCGGAGTAGGCCTAGGGCCAGGAGTGGGAGCTGTGGCTAGGGGTAGTGATGGGGGTGAACCTATGGGTAGGGGAGCTGTAGGGCCAGGGGTAGTGGTAGGACCAGAGGTAGTGCTAGGCGTAGGCCTAGGACGAGGGGTCGTGCTCGGGGTAGGGTTAGGTGAAGTGCTAGTGGTTGTCAGAGGCCAACGAGCAGTGTTAGGGTTAGGGCTCATGTTAGGCCTAGGACGAGATGTAGTGGTAGGGGTTAGCCGAGGGCTAGGGGTAGGTGTAACGGGAGGGCTCCGTGTAGTCCTAGGACTCGGAACAGGTGTAGGGCTGGATTAGGGTGTGGTAAGGGTGGGTCAAGGGTGATTTCGTAGGACACGGGTTAGTGCTCTGGCTAACGGTAGGGCAAGGTGTACTGGTCGGCGACTGGCAAGTGGTAGGCCTCGGACTAGAGGGAGCACTGGGCGTTGGTCTAGGGCCTGAGCTAGGGCTAGAGGGAGCGGTAGGCGTAGCGCTGGGGTAGGCATAGGGCAAGGGGTGGGTTTCGGGGTAAACTTCGTAGGAGGCCTAGGGCCAGGAGTTGGAGCTGTGGCTAGGGGTACCGATGGGAGTGGGCCTATGGGTAGGGGGACCTGTAGGGCCAGGGGTAGGGGTAGGACCAGAGGTAGTGGTAGGCGTAGGCCTAGGGCGTGGAATAGTGTTCGGCATAGGGTTAGGTGAACGGCTACTGTATGGCATAGGCCCACGGGCAGTGTTAGACTTAGGGCTCATTTTAGGCCTCGGACTAGTGGTAGTGGTAGTGGTTGGCCGAGGGCTAGAAGTAGGTGTCACAGGAGGGCTCCGGGTAGTCCTAGGACACAGAACCGATGTAGGGCTGGATTAGGGTGTAGCTAAGGGTGGGTCCAGGGTGATTTCGTAGGACACGGGTTAGTGCTCTGGCTAACGGTAGGGCAAGCTGTACTGGTCGGCGACAGGCAAGTGCTAGGCCTCGGACTAGACTGAGCACTGTGCGTTGGTCTAGGGCCCGAGCTAGGGCTAGTGGGAGCAATAGGCGTAGCGCTGGGGTATCAAAAGGCAAGGGGTCGGTGTCGGGGTAAACTTCGGAGTAGGCATAGGACCAGGAGTGGGAGCTGTTGCTAGGGGTAGGGATGGGGGTGGGCCTATGGGTAGGGGGAGCTGTAGGGCCAGGGGTAGCTGTAGGACCACAGGTAGTGCTAGGCGTAGGCCTAGGGCGAGGGGTAGTGCTCGGGGTAACGTAACCCTAACCCTAACCCTACCTTAAGCCTAACCCTAACCCCTAACCCTAACCCTAACCCTGACACCAACGCTAACCCTAACCCTAACCCTAAACCCTAACCCTAACCCTAACCCTAACCCTAACCCTAACACGGGCAAGGTGTACTGGTGAGCGACAGGCAAGTTCTGGGCCTCGGACTACAGGGAGCCATGGGCGTTGGTCTAGGGCCCGAGCTAGGGCTAGTGGGAGCGGTAGGCGTAGCGCTGGGCTATCAAAGGGCAAGGGGTGGGTGTCGGGGTAAATCTCGGAGTAGGCCTAAGACCAGGAGCATGAGCTGTGTCTAGGGATAGGGTTGGGGGTGGGCCTATGGGTAGGGGGAGCTGTAGGGCCAGGGTTAGGGGTAGGACCAAAGGTAGTGCTAGGCGTAGGCCTAGGGCGAGGGGTAGTGCTCGAGGTAACCTAACCCTAACCCTAACCCTAACCCTAACCCTAACCCCTAACCCTAACCCTAACCCTAACACTAACCCTAACACCAAACCTAACCCTAAACCTAACCCTAACCCTAACACCAACCCTAACCCTAACCCTAACCCTAAACCTTAACCCTAACCCTAACCCTAACCCTAACCCTAACTCTAACCGTCACTCTAACCCTAACTAGGGCAAGGTGTACTTGTCAGCGACGGGCAAGTTCTAGGCCTCGGACTAGAGAGAGCCATGGGCGTTGGTCTAGGGCCCGAGGTAGGGCTAGTGGGAGCGGTAGGCGTAGCGCTGGGGTAGCCATAGGGCAAGGAGTGGGTGTCGAGGTAATCCTCGGAGTAGGCCTAGGGCCAGGAGTGGGAGCTGTGGCTAGGGGTAGGGATGGGGGTGGGCCTATGGGTAAGGGGAGCTGTAGGGCCAGGGGTAGTGGTAGTCCCAGAGATAGTGCTAGGCGTAGGCCTAAGGCGAGGGGTCGTGCTCGGGGTAGGGTTAGGTGAAGGGATAGTGGTTGGCAGAGGCCAACGAGCAGTGTTAGGGTTAGGGCTCATGTTAGGCCTAGGACGAGTGGTAGTGGTAGGGGTTAGCAGAGTGTTAGGGTTAGGTGTCACGAGAGGGCTCTGGGTAGTCCTAGGACTCGGAACAGGTGTAGGGCTGGATTAGTGTGCGGTAAGTGTGGGTCCAGGGTTATTTTGTAGGACACGGGTTAGTGCTCTGGCTAACTGTAGGGCATGATGTACTGGTCGGCGACGGGCAAGTGCTAGGCCTCGGACTAGAGTGAGCACTGGGCGTTGGTCTAGGACCCGAAATAGGGCTAGTGGGAGAGGTAGGCGTTGCGCTGGGGTAGGCAAGGGGCAGAGGGTGGGTGTCGGGGTAAACCTCGGAGTAGGCCTAGGGCCAGGAGTGGGAGCTGTGGCTAGGGGTAGGGATGGAGGTGGGCCTATGGGTAGGGAAAGCTGTAGGGCCAGGGGTAGGGGTAGGACCAGAGGTAGTGCTAGGCGTAGGCCTAGGGCGAGGGGTAGTGCTAGGGGTAACCTATCCCTAACCATAACCCTAACCCTAACCCTAACCCTAACGCCTAACCCTAACCCTAACCCTAACCCTAACACCAACCCCAACCCGAACCCTAACCCTAACCCTAACCCTAACACCAACCCTAACCGTAACCCTAACCCTAACCCTAACCCTAAACCTAAACCTAACGCTAACCCTAACGCTAACCCTAACCCTAACCCCTAAACCTAACCCAAACCCTAACCCTAACACCAACCCTAACCCTAACCCTAACCCTAACCATAACCCTAAACCTAAACCTAACGCTAACCCTGACGCTAACCCTAACCCTAACCCCTAACCATAACCCTAACCCTAACCCTAACACCAACCCTAACCCTAACCCTAACCCTAAACCCTAACCCTAACCCTAACCCTAACCCTAACCCCTAACCCTAACCCTAACCCTAACCCAAACACGAACTCCAACCCGAACTCTAACCCTAACCCTAACACCAACCCTAACCCTAACCCTAACCCTAACCCTAACAACAACCCCAACCCGAACCCTAACCCTAACCCTAACCCTAACACCAACCCTAACCCTAACCCTAACCCTAAACCTACAACCAACCCCAACCCGAACCCTAACCCTAACCCTAACACCAACCCTAACCCTAACCCTAACCCTAACCCTAACCCTAACCCTAACGCTAACCGTAACCCTAACCCTAACCCTAACCCCTAACCCTAACCCTAAACCAACCCTAACCCTAACCATAACCCTAACCCTAACACCAACCCTAACTCTAACCCTAACCCTAAACCCTAACCTTAACCCTAACACCAACCCCAACCCGAACCCTAACCCTAACCCTACCCTAACACCAACCCTAACCCTAACCCTAACCCTAACACTACCACCAACCCCAACCCGAACCCTAACCCTAAACCTAAACCTAACACTAACCCTAACGCTAACCCTAACCCTAACCCCTAACCCTAACCCTAACCCTAACCCTAACACCAACCCTAACCCTAACCCTAACCCTAAGCCTAACACCAACCCTAACCCTAACCCTAACCCTAACCCTAACCCCTAACCCTAACGCTAACCCTAACCCTAACACCAACCCCAACCCGAACACTAACCCTAACCCTAACACCAACCCTAACCCTAACCCTAACACTAACCCTAACACCAACACCAACCCGAACCCTAACCCTAACCCTAAACCTAACCCTAACACCAACCCTAACCCTAACCCTAACCCTAACACCAACCCCTACCCGAACCGTAACCCTAACCCTAACCCTAACACCAACCCTAACCCTAACCCTAACCCTAACCCTAACCCTAAACCTAACCCTAACGCTAACCCAAACCGTAACCCTAAACCTAACCCCTAACCCTAACCCTAACACCAACCCTAACCCTAACCCTAACCCTAAACCCTAACCTTAACCCTAACCCTAACCCTAACACCAACCCCAACCCGAACCCTAACCCTAACCCTAACCCTAACAACAACCCTAACCCTAACCCTAACCCTAACCGTAACACCAACCCCAAACCGAAACCTAACCCTAACCCTAACCCTAACACCAACCCTAAACCTAACCCTAACCCTAACCCTAACACCAATTCCAACCCGAACCCTAACCCTAACCCTAACCCTAACCCTAACACCCACCCTAACCCTAACCCTAACCCTAACCCTAAACCTAACCCTAACCCTAACCCTAAACCTAACCCTAACGCTAACCCTTACCCTAACCCTAACACTAACCCCTAACCCTAACCCTAACCCTAACCGTAACACCAACCCTAACCCTAACCATAACCCTAACCCTAACACCAAACCTAACCCTAACCCTAAACCTAACCCTAAACCCTAACCCTAACCCTAACCCTAACCCTAACCCTAAACCTAACCCTAACCCTAACCCTAACCCTAACACAAACCCTAACTCTAACTTTAACCCTAACCCCTAACCCTAAACCTAACCCTAACCCTAACCTACCACTAACCCTAACCCTAACCCTAACCCTAACCCTAACACCAACCCTAACCCTAACCCTAACACTAAACCCTAACCCTAACCCTAACCCTAACCCTAACCCTAACACCAACCCTAACCCTAACCCTAACCCTAACCCTAATCCTAACCCTAACCCCTAACCCTAACCCTAACACTAACCCTAAACCTAACCCTAACCCTAACCCTTTCACCAACCCTGAACCTAACACTAACCCTAAACCCTAACCCTAACCCTAACACTAACCCTAACCCTAACACCAACCCTAACCCTAACCCTAACCTTAACCCTAACACCAACCCTAACCTTAACCGTAACCCGAAACCCTAACCCTATCCCTAACCCTAACAAGGGCATGGTGTACTGGTCAGCGACGGGCAAGTTCTAGGCCTCGGACTAGAGGGAGCCATGGGCGTTAGTCTAGGGCCCGAGCTAGGGCTAGTGGGAACAGTACGCTTATCGCTAGGGTAGGCATAGGGCATGGGGTGGGTGTCGAGGTACACCTTGGAGTAGGCTTAGGGCCAGGAGTGGGAATTGTGGCTAGGGGTAGGGATGGGGGTGGACCTATGGGTAGGGGGATCTATAGGGCCAGGGGTATTGGTAGGACCAGAGGTAGTGCTAGGCGTAGGCCTAGGGCGAAAGGTCATGCTAGGGGTATGGTTAGGTGAAGGGCTAGTGGTTGGCAGAGGCCAACGAGCAGTGTTAGGTTTAGGGCTCATGTTATGCCTAGGACGAGTGTTAGTGGTAGGGGTTCGACGAGGGCTAGGGGTAGGTGTCACGGCAGGGCTCCGGGTAGTCCTAGTTCTCAGAACGGATGTAGGGTTGGATTAGTGTGCGGCTAAGGGTGGGTCCAGGGTGATTTCGTAGGACACGGGTTAGTGCTCTGGCTAACGGTCGGGCAAGGTGTACTGGTCGGCGACGGGCAAGTGATAGGCCTCGGACTAGAGAGAGCACTGGGCGTTGGTCTATGGCTCGAGGTAGGGCTAGTGGGAGCTGTAGGCGTAGCGCTGGGGTAGGCAAAGGGCAAGGGGTGGGGTTCGGGGTAAACCTCGGAGTTGGCCTAGGACAAGGAGTGGGAGCTGTGGCTAGGGGTAGGGATGGAGGTGGGCCTATGGGTAGGGAGAGGTGTAGGGCCAGGGGTAGGGTTAGGACCAGAGGTAGTGCTAGGTGTTGGCCTAGGGCGAGGGGTAATGCTCCGGGTAACCTAACCCTAACCCTAACCCTAACCCTAACCCTAACCCCTAACCCTAACCCTAACACTAACCCTAACCCTAACCCTAACCCTAACCCTTTCACCAACCCTAAACC
>NC_138046.1:42931034-42973534 GCF_964194185.1 Rhinolophus hipposideros
CACCTTGGAGTAGGCTTAGGGCCAGGAGTGGGAATTGTGGCTAGGGGTAGGGATGGGGGTGGACCTATGGGTAGGGGGATCTGTAGGGCCAGGGGTATTGGTAGGACCAGAGGTAGTGCTAGGCGTAGGCCTAGGGCGAAAGGTCATGCTAGGGGTAGGGTTAGGTGAAGGGCTAGTGGTTGGCAGAGGCCAACGAGCAGTGTAAGGTTTAGGGCTCATGTTATGCCTAGGACGAGTGTTAGTGGTAGGGGTTCGACGAGGGCTAGGGGTAGGTGTCACGGAAGGGCTCCGGGTAGTCCTAGTTCTCAGAACGGATGTAGGGTTGGATTAGTGTGCGGCTAAGGGTGGGTCCAGGGTGATTTCGTAGGACACGGGTTAGTGCTCTGGCTAACGGTCGGGCAAGGTGTACTGGTCGGCGACGGGCAAGTGATAGGCCTCGGACTAGAGAGAGCACTGGGCATTGGTCTATGGCTCGAGGTAGGGCTAGTGGGAGCTGTAGGCGTAGCGCTGGGGTAGGCAAAGGGCAAGGGGTGGGGTTCGGGGTAAACCTCGGAGTTGGCCTAGGACAAGGAGTGGGAGCTGTGGCTAGGGGTAGGGATGGAGGTGGGCCTATGGGTAGGGAGAGGTGTAGGGCCAGGGGTAGGGTTAGGACCAGAGGTAGTGCTAGGTGTAGGCCTAGGGCGAGGGGTAATGCTCCGGGTAACCTAACCCTAACCCTAACCCTAACCCTAACCCTAACCCTAACCCTAACCCCTAACCCTAACCCTAACACTAACCCTAACCCTAGCCCTAACCCTAACCCTTTCACCAACCCTAAACCTAACACTAACCCTAAACACTAACCCTAACCCTAACACTAACCCTAACCCTAACACCAACCCTAAACCTAACCCTAACCTTAACCCTAACACCAACCCTAACCCTAACCGTAACCCTAAACCCTAACCCTAACCCTAACCCTAACCCTAACCCTAACCCTAACCCTAACAAGGGCAAGTTGTACTGGTCAGCGACGGGCAAGTTCTAGGCCTCGGACTAGAGGGAGCCATGGGCGTTGGTCTAGGGCCCGAGCTAGGGCTAGTGGGAACAGTACGCGTATCGCTGGGGTAGGCATAGGGCAAGGGGTGGGTGTCGAGGTACACCTCGGAGTAGGCTTAGTGCCAGGAGTGGGAATTGTGGCTAGGGGTAGGGATGGCGGTGGACTTATGGGTAGGGGGATCTGAAGGGCCAGGGGTAGTGGTAGGACCAGAGGTAGTGCTAGGCGTAGGCCTAGGGCGAGTGGTCGTGCTCGGGGTAGGGTTAGGTGAAGGGCTAGTGGTTGGCAGAGGCCCACGGGCAGTGTTAGGGTTAGGGCTCATGTTAGGCCTAGGACTAGTGGTAGTGGTAGGGGATGGCCGAGGGCTAGGGGTAGGTGTCACGGGAGGGCTCCGGGTAGTCCTAGGACTCCGAACGGATGTGGGGCATGATTAGGGTGTGGCTAATGGTGGGTCCAGGGTGATTTCGTAGGACACGGGTTAGTGCTCTGGCTAACGGTAGGGCAAGGTGTATTGGTCGGCGACGGGCAAGTGGTAGGCCTCGGACTAGAGGGAGCACTGGGCGTTGGTCTAAGGCCCGAGCTAGGGCTGGTGGGAGCGCTAGGCGTAGCGCTGGGGTAGGGATAGGGCAAGGGGTGATTGTCGGGGTAAACCTCGGAGTATGCCTAGGGCCAGGAGTTGGAGCTTTGGCTAGGGGTAGCGATGGGGGTAGGCCTATGGGTAGGGGGAGCTGTCGGGCCAGGGGTAGGGGTAGGACCAGAGGTAGTGGTAGGCGTAGGCCTAGGGCGAGGAATAGTGCTCGGGATAGGGTTAGGTGAACAACTACTGTTTGGCATACGCCCACGGGCAGTGTTAGGCTTAGGGCTCATGTTAGGCCTAGGACTAGTGGTAGTGGTATGGGTTGGTTAAGGGCTAGGGGTAGGTGTCACAGGAGGGCTCCGAGTAGTCCTAGGACTCAGAACGGATGTAGGGCTGGATTAGGGTGTGGCTAAGGGTGGGTCCAGGGAGATTTCGTAGGACACGGGTTAGTGCTCTAGCTAACGGTAGGGCAAGGTGTACTGGTCGGCGACGGGCAAGTGCTAGGCTTTGGACTAGAGTGAGCACGGGGCGTTGGTCTAGGGCCCGAGGTAGGGCTAGTGGGAGAGGTAGGCGTAGCGCTGGGGTAGGCAAAGGGCAAGGGGTGGGTGTCGGGGTAAACCTCGGAGTAGGCCTAGGACAAGAAGTGAAAGCTGTGGCTAGGGGTAGGGATGGAGGTGGGCCTATGGGTAGGGGGAGCTGTAGGGCCAGGGGTAGGGGTAGGACCAGAGGTAGTGCTAGGCGTAGGCCTAGGGCGAGGGGTAGTGCTCGGGGTAACCTAACCATAACCCTAACCCTTACACTAACCCCTAAGTCTAAACCTAATCCTAACCCTAACACCAACCCTAACCCTAACCCTAACCCTAACCATAACACCAACCCTAACCGTAACACTATCCCTAAACCCTACCCTAACCCTAACCCTAACACTAACCCTAACACCAACCCTAACCCTAACCCTAACCCTAACCCTAACACCAACCCTAACCCTAAACCTAACCCTAAAACCTAACTATAACCCTAACCCTAACCCTAACCCTAACCCTAACAACGGCAAGGTGTACTGGTCAGCGACGGGCAAGTTCTAGGCCTCGGACTAGAGGGAGCCATGGGCGTTGGTCTAGGGCCCGAGCTAGGGCTAGTGGGAGCGGTACGCGTAGCGCTGGGGTAGGCATAGGGCAAGGGGTGGGTGTCGGGGTAAACCTCGGACTAGGCTTAGGGCCAGGAGTTGGAGCTGTGGCTAGGGGTAGCGATGGGGGTACGCCTATGGGTAGGGGGAGCTGTAGTGCCAGGCGTAGGGGTAGGACCAGACGTAGTGCTAGGCATAGGCCTAGGGCGAGGGGTCGTGCTCGGGGTAGTGTTAGGTGAAGGGCTAGTGGTTGGCAGAGGCCAAAGAGCAGTGTTAGGGTTAGGGCTCATGTTAGGCCTAGGACGAGAGGTAGTGGTAGGGGTTAGCCGAGGGCTAGGGGTACGTGTCACAGGAGGGCTCCGGGTAGTCCTAGGACCCGGAACAGGTTTTGGGCTGGATTAGGGTGTGGTAAAAGTGGGTCCATGGTGATTTCGTAGGACAAGGGTTAGTGCTCTGGCTAACGGTAGGGCATGGTGTACTGGTCGGCGACGGGCAAGTGGTAGGCCTAGGACTAGAGGGAGCACTGGGCGTTGGTCTAGGGCCCGAGCTAGGGCTAGTGGGAGCGGTAGGCGTAGCACTGGGGTAGGCATAGGGCAAGGGGTGGGTGTCGGGGTGAACCTCGGAGTAGGCCTAGGGCCAGGAGTTGGAGCTGTGGCTAGGGGCAGCGATGGGGGTGGGCCTATGGGTAGGGCGAGCTGTAGGGCCAGGGGTAGGGGTAGGACCAGAGGTAGTGGTAGGCGTAGGCCTAGGGCGAGGAATAGTGCTCGGGATAGTTTTAGGTGAACGGCTACTGTTTGGCATAGGCCCACGGGCAGTGTTAGGCTTAGGGCTCATGTTCGGCCTAGGACTAGTGGTAGTGGTAGGGGTTGGCCGAGGGCTAGGGGAAGGTGTCACAGGAGGGCTCCGGGTAGTCCTAGGACTCAGAACGGATGTAGGGCTGGATTAGTGTGTGGCTAAGGGTGGGTCCAGGGTGATTTCGTAGGACACGTGTTAGTGCTCTGGCTAACGGTAGGGCAAGGTGTACTGGTCGTCGACGGGCAAGTGCTAGGCCTCGGACTACAGTGAGCACTGGGCGTTGGTCTATGCCCGAGATAGGGCTAGTGGGAGCTGTAGGCGTAGCGCTGGGGTAGGCAAAGGGCAAGGGGTGGGTGTCGGGGTAAACCTCTGAGTAGGCCTAGGGCCAGGAGTGGGAACTGTGGCTAGGTGTAGCGATGGGGATGGGCCTATGGGTAGGGGGAGCTGTAGGGCCAGGGGTAATGGTAGGACCAGAGGTAGTGCTAGGCGTAGGCCTAGGACGAGGGGTAGTGCTCGGGGTAACCTAACCCTAACCCTAACCCTAACACCAAACCTAACCCTAATTCTAACCCTAACCCTAACCATAACCCTAACCCTAACACCAACCCTAACTCTAACCCTAACCCTAAACCCTAACCTTAACCCTAACACCAACCCCAACCCGAACCCTAACCCTAACCCTACCCTAACACCAACCCTAACCCTAACCCTAACCCTAACTCTTCCACCAACCCCAACCCGAACCCTAACCCTAAACCTAAACCTAACACTAACCCTAACGCTAACCCTAACCCTAAGCCCTAACCCTAACCCTAACCCTAACCCTAACACCAACCCTAACCCTAACCCTAACCCTAAGCCTAACACCAACCCTAACCCTAACCCTAACCCTAACACCAACCCCTACCCGAACCGTAACCCTAACCCTAACCCTAACACCAACCCTAACCCTAACCCTAACCCTAACCCTAACCCTAACCCTAAACCTAACCCTAACGCTAACCCAAACCATAACCCTAAACCTAACCCCTAACCCTAACCCTAACATCAACCCTAACCCTAACCATAACCCTAACCCTAACACCAACCCTAACCCTAACCCTAACCCTAAACCCTAAACTTAACCCTAACCCTAACCCTAACACCAACCCCAACCCGAACCCTAACCCTAACCCTAACCCTAACAACAACCCTAACCCTAACCCTAACCCTAACCGTAACACCAACCCCAAACCGAAACCTAACCCTAACCCTAACCCTAACACCAACCCTAAACCTAACCCTAACCCTAACCCTAACACCAATTCCAACCCGAACCCTAACCCTAACCCTAACCCTAACCCTAACACCCACCCTAACCCTAACCCTAACCCTAACCCTAAACCTAACCCTAACCCTAACCCTAAACCTAACCCTAACGCTAACCCTTACCCTAACCCTAACACTAACCCCTAACCCTAACCCTAACCCTAACCGTAACACCAACCCTAACCCTAACCATAACCCTAACCCTAACACCAAACCTAACCCTAACCCTAAACCTAACCCTAAACCCTAACCCTAACCCTAACCCTAACCCTAACCCTAAACCTAACCCTAACCCTAAGCCTAACACAAACCCTAACTCTAACTTTAACCCTAACCCCTAACCCTAAACCTAACCCTAACCCTAACCTACCACTAACCCTAACCCTAACCCTAACCCTAACCCTAACACCAACCCTAACCCTAACCCTAACACTAAACCCTAACCCTAACCCTAACCCTAACCCTAACCCTAACCCTAACCCTAACCCTAACCCTAACCCTAACACCAACCCTAACCCTAACCCTAACCCTAACCCTAATCCTAACCCTAACCCCTAACCCTAACCCTAACACTAACCCTAAACCTAACCCTAACCCTAACCCTTTCACCAACCCTAAACCTAACACTAACCCTAAACCCTAACCCTAACCCTAACACTAACCCTAACCCTAACACCAACCCTAACCCTAACCCTAACCTTAACCCTAACACCAACCCTAACCCTAACCGTAACCCGAAACCCTAACCCTAACCCTAACAAGGGAATGGTGTACTGGTCAGCGACGGGCAAGTTCTAGGCCTCGGACTAGAGGGAGCCATGGGCGTTAGTCTAGGGCCCGAGCTAGGGCTAGTGGGAGCTGTACGCGAATCGCTGGGGTAGGCATAGGGCAAGGGGTGGGTGTCGAGGTACACCTCGGAGTAGGCTTAGAGCCAGGAGTGGGAATTGTGGCTAGGGGTAGGGATGGGGGTGGACCTATGGGTAGGGGGATCTGTAGGGCCAGGGGTATTGGTAGGACCAGAGGTAGTGCTAGGCGTAGGCCTAGGGCGAAAGGTCATGCTCGGGGTAGGGTTAGGTGAAGGGCTAGTGGTTGGCAGAGGCCAAAGAGCAGTGTTAGGTTTAGGGCTCATGTTATGCCTAGGACGAGTGTTAGTGGTAGGGTTTCGACGAGGGCTAGGGGTAGGTGTCACGGCAGGGCTCCTGGTAGTCCTAGTTCTCAGAACGGATGTAGGGTAGGATTAGTGTGCGGCTAAGGGTGGGTCCAGGGTGATTTCGTAGGACACGGGTTAGTGCTCTGGCTAACGGTCGGGCAAGGTGTACTGGTCGGCGACGGGCAAGTGATAGGCCTCGGACTAGAGAGAGCACTGGGCGTTGGTCTATGGCTCGAGGTAGGGCTAGTGGGAGCTGTAGGCGTAGCGCTGGGGTAGGCGAAGGGCAAGGGGTGGGGTTCGGGGTAAACCTCGGAGTTGGCCTAGGACAAGGAGTGGGAGCTGTGGCTAGGGGTAGGGATGGAGGTGGGCCTATGGGTAGGGAGAGGTGTACGGCCAGGGGTAGGGTTAGGACCAGAGGTAGTGCTAGGTGTAGGCCTAGGGCGAGGGGTAATGCTCCGGGTAACCTAACCCTAACCCTAACCCTAACCCTAACCCCTAACCCTAACCCTAACACTAACCATAACCCTAACCCTAACCCTTTCACCAACCCTAAACCTAACACTAACCCTAAACACTAACCCTAACCCTAACACTAACCCTAACCCTAACACCAACCCTAAACCTAACCCTAACCTTAACCCTAACACCAACCCTAAACCTAACCGTAACCCTAAACCCTAACCCTAACCCTAACCCTAACCCTAACCCTAACCCTAACAAGGGCAAGATGTACTGGTCAGCGACGGGCAAGTTCTAGGCCTCGGACTAGAGGGAACCATGGGCGTTGGTCTAGGGCCCGAGCTAGGGCTAGTGGGAACAGTACGCGTATCGCTGGGGTAGGCATAGGGCAAGGGGTGGGTGTCGAGGTACACCTCGGAGTAGGCTTAGTGCCAGGAGTGGGAATTGTGGCTAGTGGTAGGGATGGCGGTGGACCTATGGGTAGGGGGATCTGAAGGGCCAGGGGTAGTGGTAGGACCAGAGGTAGTGCTAGGCGTAGGCCTAGGGCGAGGGGTCGTGCTCGGGGTAGGGTTAGGTGAAGGGCTAGTGGTTGGCAGAGGCCCACAGGCAGTGTTAGGGTTAGGGCTCATGTTAGGCCTAGGACTAGTGGTAGTGGTAGGGGATGGCCGAGGGCTAGGGGTAGGTGTCACGGGAGGGCTCCGGGTAGTCCTAGGACTCCGAACGGATGTGGGGCATGATTAGGGTGTGGCTAATGGTGGGTCCAGGGTGATTTCGTAGGACACGGGTTAGTGCTCTGGCTAACGGTAGGGCAAGGTGTATTGGTCGGCGACGGGCAAGTGGTAGGCCTCGGACTAGAGGGAGCACTGGGCGTTGGTCTACGGCCCGAGCTAGGGCTGGTGGGAGCGCTAGGCGTAGCGATGGGGTAGGCATAGGGCAAGGGGTGATTGTCGGGGTAAACCTCGGAGTATGCCTAGGGCCAGGAGTTGGAGCTTTGGCTAGGGGTAGCGATGGGGGTTGGCCTATGGGTAGGGGGAGCTGTCGGGCCAGGGGTAGGGGTAGGACCAGAGGTAGTGGTAGGCGTAGGCCTAGGGCGAGGAATAGTGCTCGGGATAGGGTTAGGTGAACAACTACTGTTTGGCATACGCCCACGGGCAGTGTTAGGCTTAGGGCTCATGTTAGGCCTAGGACTAGTGGTAGTGGTATGGGTTGGTTAAGGGCTAGGGGTAGGTGTCACAGGAGGGCTCCGAGTAGTCCTAGGACTCAGAACGGATGTAGGGCTGGATTAGGGTGTGGCTAAGGGTGGGTCCAGGGTGATTTCGTAGGACACGGGTTAGTGCTCTAGCTAACGGTAGGGCAAGGTGTACTGGTCGGCGACGGGCAAGTGCTAGGCTTTGGACTAGAGTGAGCACTGGGCGTTGGTCTAGCGCCCGAGGTAGGGCTAGTGGGAGAGGTAGGCGTAGCGCTGGGGTAGGCAAAGGGCAAGGGGTGGGTGTCGGGGTAAACCTCGGAGTAGGCCTAGGACAAGAAGTGAAAGCTGTGGCTAGGGGTAGGGATGGAGGTGGGCCTATGGGTAGGGGGAGCTGTAGGGCCAGGGGTAGGGGTAGGACCAGAGGTAGTGCTAGGCGTAGGCCTAGGGCGAGGGGTAGTGCTCGGGGTAACCTAACCATAACCCTAACCCTTACACTAACCCCTAAGTCTAAACCTAACCCTAACCCTAACACCAACCCTAACCCTAACCCTAACCCTAACCCTAAACCTAACACCAACCCTAACCGTAACACTATCCCTAAACCCTACCCTAACCCTAACCCTAACACTAACCCTAACACCAACCCTAACCCTAAACCTAACCCTAAAACCTAACCATAACCCTAACCCTAACCCTAACCCTAACCCTAACAACGGCAAGGTGTACTGGTCAGCGACGGGCAAGTTCTAGGCCTCGGACTAGAGGGAGCCATGGGCGTTGGTCTAGGGCCCGAGCTAGGGCTAGTGGGAGCGGTACGCGTAGCGCTGGGGTAGGCATAGGGCAAGGGGTGGGTGTCGGGGTAAACCTCGGACTAGGCTTAGGGCCAGGAGTTGGAGCTGTGGCTAGGGGTAGCGATGGGGGTACGCCTATGGGTAGGGGGAGCTGTAGTGCCAGGCGTAGGGGTAGGACCAGACGTAGTGCTAGGCATAGGCCTAGGGCGAGGGGTCGTGCTCGGGGTAGTGTTAGGTGAAGGGCTAGTGGTTGGCAGAGGCCAAAGAGCAGTGTTAGGGTTAGGGCTCATGTTAGGCCTAGGACGAGAGGTAGTGGTAGGGGTTAGCCGAGGGCTAGGGGTAGGTGTCACAGGAGGGCTCCGGGTAGTCCTAGGACCCGGAACAGGTTTTGGGCTGGATTAGGGTGTGGTAAAAGTGGGTCCATGGTGATTTCGTAGGACAAGGGTTAGTGCTCTGGCTAACGGTAGGGCATGGTGTACTGGTCGGCGACGGGCAAGTGGTAGGCCTAGGACTAGAGGGAGCACTGGGCATTGGTCTAGGGCCCGAGCTAGGGCTAGTGGGAGCGGTAGGCGTAGCACTGGGGTAGGCATAGGGCAAGGGGTGGGTGTCGGGGTGAACCTCGGAGTAGGCCTAGGGCCAGGAGTTGGAGCTGTGGCTAGGGGCAGCGATGGGGGTGGGCCTATGGGTAGGGCGAGCTGTAGGGCCAGGGGTAGGGGTAGGACCAGAGGTAGTGGTAGGCGTAGGCCTAGGGCGAGGAATAGTGCTCGGGATAGTTTTAGGTGAACGGCTACTGTTTGGCATAGGCCCACGGGCAGTGTTAGGCTTAGGGCTCATGTTCGGCCTAGGACTAGTGGTAGTGGTAGGGGTTGGCCGAGGGCTAGGGGAAGGTGTCACAGGAGGGCTCCGGGTAGTCCTAGGACTCAGAACGGATGTAGGGCTGGATTAGTGTGCGGCTAAGGGTGGGTCCAGGGTGATTTCGTAGGACACGTGTTAGTGCTCTGGCTAACGGTAGGGCAAGGTGTACTGGTCGTCGACGGGCAAGTGCTAGGCCTCGGACTACAGTGAGCACTGGGCGTTGGTCTATGCCCGAGATAGGGCTAGTGGGAGCTGTAGGCGTAGCGCTGGGGTAGGCAAAGGGCAAGGGGTGGGTGTCGGGGTAAACCTCTGAGTAGGCCTAGGGCCAGGAGTGGGAGCTGTGGCTAGGTGTAGCGATGGGGGTGGGCCTATGGGTAGGGGGAGCTGTAGGGCCAGGGGTAGTGGTAGGACCAGAGGTAGTGCTAGGCGTAGGCCTAGGACGAGGGGTAGTGCTCGGGGTAACCTAACCCTAACCCTAACCCTAACACCAAACCTAACCCTAATTCTAACCCTAACCCTAACACCAACCATAACACTAACCCTAACCCTAAACCCTAACCCTAACCCTAACCCTAACCCTAACCCTAACCCTAACCCCTAACCCTAACCCTAACACTAACCCTAACCCTAACCCTAACCCTAACCCTTTCACCAATCCTAACCCTAACACTAACCCTAAACCCTAACCCGAACCCTAACCCTAACCCTAACACTAACCCTAACAAGCGCAAGGTGTACTGGTCAGTGACGGGCAAGTTCTAGGCCTCGGACTAGAGGGAGCAGTGGGCGATGGTCTAGGGCCCAGCTAGGGCTAGTGGGAGCGGTACGCGTAGCGCTGGGGTAGGCATAGGGCAAGGGGTGGGTGTCGGGTTAAACCTCGGAGTATGCCTAGGGCCAGGAGTTGGAGCTTTGGCTAGGGGTAGCGATGGGGTTTGGCCTATGGGTAGGGGGAGCTGTCGGGCCAGGGGTAGGGGTAGGACCAGAGGTAGTGGTAGGCGTAGGCCTAGGGCGAGGAATAGTGCTCGGGATAGGGTTAGGTGAACAACTACTGTTTGGCATACGCCCACGGGCAGTGTTAGGCTTAGGGCTCATGTTAGGCCTAGGACTAGTGGTAGTGGTATGGGTTGGTTAAGGGCTAGGGGTAGGTGTCACAGGAGGGCTCCGAGTAGTCCTAGGACTCAGAATGGATGTAGGGCTGGATTAGGGTGTGGCTAAGGGTGGGTCCAGGGTGATTTCGTAGGACACGGGTTAGTGCTCTAGCTAACGGTAGGGCAAGGTGTACTGGTCGGCGACGGGCAATGATAGGCCTCGGACTAGAGGGAGCCATGGGCGTTGGTCTAGGGCCCGAGCTAGGGCTGGTCGGAGCGGTAGGCGTAGCGCTGGGGTAGGCATAGGGCAAGGGGTGGGTGTCGAGGTACACCTCGGAGTAGGCTTAGGGCCAGGAGTGGGAATTGTGGCTAAAGGTAGGGATGGGGGTGGACCTATGGGTAGGGGGATCTGTAGGGCCAGGGGTAGTTTTAGGACCAGAGGTAGTGCTAGGCGTAGTCCTAGGGCGAGGGGTCGTGCTCGGGGTAGGGGTAGGTGAAGGGCTAGTGGTTGGCAGAGGCGAACGAGCAATGTTAGGGTTAGGGCTCATGTTAGGCCTAGGACGAGAGGTAGTGTTAGGGGTTAGCCGAGGGCTAGGGTTACGTGTCAAGGGAGGGCTCCGGGTAGTCCTAGGACCCGGAACAGGTGTTGGGCTGGATTCGGGTTTGGTAAGGGTGGGTCCATGGTGATTTCGTAGAACAAGGGTTAGTGCTCTGGCTAACGGTAGGGCAAGGTGTACTGGTCGGCGACAGGCAAGTGGTAGGCCTCGGACTAGAGGGAGCACTGGGCGTTGGTCTAGGGCCCGAGCTAGGGCTAGTGGGAGCGGTAGGCTTAGCGCTGAAGTAGGCATAGGGCAAGGGGTGGGTGTCGGAGTAAACCTCGGAGTAGGCCTAGGGCCAGGAGTTGGAGCTTTGGCTAGGAGTAGCGATGGGGGTGGGCCTATGGGTAGGGGGAGCTGTAGGGCCAGGGTTAGCGGTAGGACCAGAGGTAGTGGTAGGCGTAGGCCTAGGGCGAGGAATACTGCTCGCGATAGCTTTAGGTGAACGGCTACTGTTTGGCATAGGCCCACGGGCAGTGTTAGGCTTAGGGCTCATGTTCGGCCTAGGACTAGTGGTAGTGGTAGGGTTTGGCTGAGGGCTAGGGGTAGGTGTCACAGCAGGGCTCCGGGTAGTCCGAGGACTCAGAACGGATGTAGGGCTGGATTAGTGTGCGGCTAATGGTGGGTCCAGGGTGATTTCGTAGGACACGGGTTAGTGCTCTGGCTAACGGTAGGGCAAGGTGTACTGGTCGGCGACGAGCAAGTGCTAGGCCTCGGACTAGAGTGAGCACTGGGCGTTGGTCTATGGCCCGAGTTAGGGCTGGTGGGAGCTGTAGGCGTAGCGCTGGGGTAGACAAAGGGCAAGGGGTGGGTGTCGGGGTAAACCTCGGAGTATGCCTAGGACAAGGATTGGGAGCTGTGGCTAGGGGTACGGATGGAGGTGGGCCTATGGGTAGGGAGAGCTGTAAGGCCAGGGGTAGGGGTAGGACCAGAGGTAGTGCTAGGTGTAGTCCTAGGGCGAGGGGTAGTGCTCGGGGTAACCTAACCCTAACCCTAACCCTAACCCTAACCCTAACCCTAACCCTTCCCTAACCCTAACCCTAACCCCTAACCCTAACCCTAACCCTAACCCTAAACATTTCACCAACCCTAACCCTAACACTAACCCTAAACCCTAACCCTAACCCTAACCCTAACCCTAACCCTAACAAGGGCAAGGTGTACTGGTCAGCGACGGGCAAGTTCTAGGCCTCGGACTAGAGGAAGCCATGGGCGTTGGTCTAGGGCCCGAGCTAGGGTTAGGGGGAGCGGTACGCGTATCGCTGGGGTAGGCATAAGGCAAGGGGTGGGTGTCAAGGTACACCTCGGAGTAGGCTTAGGGCCAGGAGTGGGAATTGTGGCTAGGGGTAGGAATGGGTGTGGACCTATGGGTAGGGGGATCTGTAGGGCCAGGGGTAGTGGTAGGACCAGGGGTAGTGCTAGGCGTAGGCCTAGGGCGAGGAGTCGTGCTCGGGGTAGGGTTAGGTGAAGGGCTAGTGGTTGGCAGAGGCCAATGAGCAGTGTTAGGTTTAGGGCTCATGTTATGCCTAGACGAGTGGTAGTGGTAGGGGTTAGACGAGGGCTAGGGGTAGGTGTCACGGGAGGGCTCCAGGTAGTCCTAGGACTCGGAACAGGTGTAGGGCTGGATTAGGGTGTGGTAAGGGTGGGTCCAGGGTGATTTCGTAGGACACGGGTTAGTGCTCTGGCTAACGGTAGGGCAAGGTTTACTGGTCGGCGACGGGCAAGTGGTAGGCCTCGGACTAGAGGGAGCAGTGGGCGATGGTCTAGGGCCCGAGCTAGGGCTAGTGGGAGCGGTAGGCGTAGCGCTGGGGTAGGCATAGGGCAAGGGGTGGGTTTCAGGGTAAACCTCGGAGTATGCCTAGGGCCAGGAGTTGGAGCTTTGGCTAGGGGTAGCGATGGGGGTGGGCCTATGGGTAGGGGGAGCTGTAGGGCCAGGGTTAGGGGTAGGACCAGAGGTAGTGGTAGGCGTAGGCCTAGGGCGAGGAATAGTGCTCGGGAGAGGTTTAGGTGAACGGCTACTGTTTGGCATAGGCCCACGGGCAGTGTTAGGCTTAGGGCTCATGTTCGGCCTAGGACTAGTGGTAGTAGTAGGGGTTGGCCGAGGGCTAGGGGTAGGTGTCACAGGAGAGCTCCGGGTAGTCCTAGGACTCAGAACAGATGTAGGGCTGGATTAGTGTGCGGCTAAGGGTGGGTCCAGGTTGATTTCGTAGGACACGGGTTAGTGCTCTGGCTAACGGTAGGGCAAGGTGTACTGGTCGGCGACGGGCAAGTGCTAGGCCTCGGACTAGAGTGAGCACTGGGCGTTGGTCTATGGTCCGAGGTAGGGCTAGTGGGAGCTATAGGCGTAGCGCTGGTGTAGGCAAAGTGCAAGGGGTGGGTGTCGGGGTAAACTTCGGAGTAGGCCTAGGACAAGGAGTGGGAGCTGAGGCTAGGGGTAGGGATGGAGGTGGGCCTATGGGTAGGGGGAGCTGTAGGGCCAGGGGTAGGGGTAGGAACAGAGGTAGTGGTAGGCGTAGACCTAGGGCGAGGAATAGTGCTCGGGAGAGGTTTAGGTGAACGGCTACTGTTTGGCATAGGCCCACGGGCAGTGTTAGGCTTAGGGCTCATGTTCGGCCTAGGACTAGTGGTAGTGGTAGGGGTTGGCCGAGGGCTAGGGGTAGGTGTCACCGGAGGGCTCCGGGTAGTCCTAGGACTCAGAACGGATGTAGGGCTGGATTAGGGTGTGGCTAAGGGTGGGTCCAGGGTTATTTCTTAGGACACGGATTAGTGCTGTGGCTAACGTTAGGGTAAGGTGTACTGGTCGGCGATGGGCAAGTGCTAGGCCTCGGACTAGAGGGAGCACTGGTTGTTAGTCTAGGGCACGAGCTAGGACTAGTGTGAGAGGGAGGCGTAGCGCTGGGGTAGGCATACGGGAAGGAATGGGTGTCGGGGTAAACCTCGGAGTAGGCCTAGGACAAGGAATGGGAGCTGTGGCTAGGGGTAGGGATGGAGGTGGGCCTATGGGTAGGGGGAACTGTAGGGCGAGGGGTAAAGGTAGGACCAGAGGTAGTGCTAGGCGTAGGCCTAGGGCGAGGGGTAGTGCTAGGGGTAACCTATCCCTAACCCTAACCCTAACCCTAACCCTAACCCCTAACCCTAACCCTAACCCTAACCCTAACCCTAACACCAACCCCAACCCGAACCCTAACCCTAACCCTAACCCTAACACCAACCCTAACCCTAACCCTAACCCTAACCCTAACCCTAAACCTAACCCTAACGCTAACCCTAACACTAACCCTAACCCTAACCCCTAACCCTAACCCTAACACTAACCCTAACACCAACCCTAACCCTAACCATAACCCTAACCCTAACACCAACCCTAACCCTAACCCTAACCCTAAACCCTAACCCTAACCCTAACCCTAACCCTAACCCTAAAACTAACCCTAACCCTAACCCTAACCCTAACCCCTAAACCTAACCCTAACCATAACCCTAACCCCAACCCTAACCCTAACAAGGGCAAGGTGTACTGGTCAGCGACGGGCAAGTTCTAGGCCTCGGACTAGAGGTAGCCATGTGCGTTGGTCTAGGGCACGAGCTAGGGCTAATGGGAGAAGTAGGCGTAGCGCTGGGGTGGGCATAGAGCAAGGGGTGGGTGTCGAGGTGAACCTCGGATTAGGCCTAGGGCCAGGAGTGGGATCTGTGGCAAGGGGTAGGGATGGAGGTGGGCCTATGGGTAGGGGGAGCTGTAGGGCCAGGGGTAAGGGTAGGATCAGAGGTAGTGCTAGGCGTAGGCCTAGGGCGAGGGGTAGTGCTCGGGGTAACCTAACAGTAACCCTAACTCTAACCCTAACCCTAACCCCTAACCCTAACCCTAACCCTAACTCTAACCCTAACACGAAACCTAACCCTAACCCTAACCCTAACACCAACCCTAACCCTAACCCTAACCCTAAACCCTAACCCTAACCCTAACCCTAACCCTAACCCTAACAAGGGCAAGGTGTACTGGTCAGCGACGGGCATATTCTAGGCCTCGGACTAGAGGAAGCCATGTGCGTTGGTCTCGGGCCCGAGCTAGGGCTAGTGGGAGCTGTAGGCGTAGCGCTAGTGTAGGCATAGGGCAAGGGGTGAGTGTCGAGGTAAACCTCGAAGTAGGCCTAGGGCCAGGAGTGGGAGCTGTGGCTAGGGGTAGGAATGGGGGTGGGCCTATGGGTAGCGGGAGCTGTAAGGCCAGGTGTAGTGGTAGGACTAGAGGTAGTGCTAGGCGTAGGCCTAGGGCGAGGGGTCGTCCTCGGGGTAGTTTTAGGTGAAGGGCTAGTGGTTGGCAGAGGCCAACGAGCACTGTTAGGGTTAGGGCTCATGTTAGGCCAAGGACGAGTGGTAGTCGTAGGGGTTAGACGAGGGCTAGGGGTAGGTGTCACAGGAGGGCTCCGGGTAGTCCTAGGACTCAGAACGGATGTAGGGCTGGATTAGGGTGTGGCTAAGGGTGGGTCCAGGGTTATTTCTTAGGACACGGGTTAGTGCTGTGGCTAACGTTAGGGTAAGGTGTACTGGTCGGCGATGGGCAAGTGCTAGGCCTCGGACTAGAGGGAGCACTGGTTGTTAGTCTAGGGCACGAGCTAGGACTAGTGTGAGAGGTAGGCGTAGCGCTGGGGTAGGCATACGGGAAGGAGTGGGTGTCGGGGTAAACCTCGGAGTAGGCCTAGGACAAGGAGTGGGAGCTGTGGCTAGGGGTAGGGATGGAGGTGGGCCTATGGGTAGGGGGAGCTGTAGGGCGAGGGGTAGGGGTAGGACCAGAGGTAGTGCTAGGCGTAGGCCTAGGGCGAGGGGTAGTGCTAGGGGTAACCTATCCCTAACCCTAACCCTAACTCTAACCCTAACCCTAACCCCTAACCCTAACCCTAACCCTAACCCTAACCCTAACACCAACCCCAACCCGAACCCTAAGCCTAACCCTAACCCTAACACCAACCCTAACCCTAACCCTAACCCTAACCCTAACCCTAAACCTAACCCTAACGCTAACCCTAACACTAACCCTAACCCTAACCCCTAACCCTAACCCTAACCCTAACCCTAACACCAACCCTTACCCTAACCATAACCCTAAACCTAACACCAACCCTAACCCTAACCCTAACCCTAAACCCTAACCTCAACCCTAACCCTAACACTAACCCCTAACCCTAACCCTAACCCTAACCCTAACCCTAACACCAACCCTAACCCTAACCCTAACCCTAACCCTAACCCTAAACCTAACACCAGCCCTAACCGTAACACTAACCCTAAACCCTAACCCTAACCCTAACCCTAACACTAACCCTAACACCAAACCTAACCCTAAACCTAACCCTAACCCTAACACCAACCCTAACCCTAAACCTAACCCTAAACCCTAACCCTAACCCTTCCCTAAACCTAACCCTAACAACGGCAAGGTGTACTGGTCAGCGACGGGCAAGTTCTAGGCCTCGGACTAGAGGGAGCCAAGGGGGTTTTGTCTAGGGCCCGAGCTAGGGCTAGTGGGAGCGGTACGAGTAGCGCTGGGGTAGGCATAGGGCAAGGGGTGGGTGTCGGGGTAAACCTCGGACTAGGCCTAGGTCCAGGAGTTGAAGCTGTGGCTAGGTGTAGCGATGGGGGTGGGCCTATGGGTAGGGGGAGCTTTAGTGCCAGGGGTAGAGGTAGGACCAGAGGTAGTGCTAGGCATAGGCCTAGGGCGAGGGGTCGTGCTCGGGGTAGGGTGAGGTGAAGTGCTAGTGGTTGGCAGAGGCCAACGAGCAGTGTTAGGGTTAGGGCTCATGTTAGGCCTAGGACGAGAGGTAGTGGTAAAGGTTAGCCGAGGGCTAGGGGTCGGTGTCACGGGAGGGCTCCAGGTAGTCCTAGGACTTGGAACAGGTGTTGGGCTGGATTAGGGTGTGGTAAGGGTGGGTCCATGGTGATTTCGTAGGACAAGGGTTACTGCTCTGGCTAACGGTAGGGCAAGGTGTACTGGTCGGCGACGGGCAAGTGCTAGGCCTCGGACTAGAGTGAGCACTGGGCGTTGGTCTATGGCCCGAGTTAGGGCTGGTGGGAGCTGTAGGCGTAGCGCTGGGGTAGACAAAGGGCAAGGGGTGGGTGTCGGGGTAAACCTCGGAGTATGCCTAGGACAAGGATTGGGAGCTGTGGCTAGGGGTACGGATGGAGGTGGGCCTATGGGTAGGGAGAGCTGTAAGGCCAGGGGTAGGGGTAGGACCAGAGGTAGTGCTAGGTGTAGTCCTAGGGCGAGGGGTAGTGCTCGGGGTAACCTAACCCTAACCCTAACCCTAACCCTAACCCTAACCCTTCCCTAACCCTAACCCTAACCCCTAACCCTAACCCTAACCCTAACCCTAAACATTTCACCAACCCTAACCCTAACACTAACCTTAAACCCTAACCCTAACCCTAACACTAACCCTAACCCTAACACCAACCCTAACCCTAACCCTAACCTTAACCCTAACACCAACCCTAACCCTAACCGTAACCCTAAACCCTAACCCTAACCCTAACCCTAACCCTAACCCTAACAAGGGCAAGGTCTACTGGTCAGCGACGGGCAAGTTCTAGGCCTCGGACTAAAGGGAGCCATGAGCGTTGGTCTAGGGCCCGAGCTAGGGTTAGTGGGAGCGGTACGCGTATCGCTGGGGTAGGCATAGGGCAAGGGGTGGGTGTCGAGGTAAACCTCGGAGTATGCCTAGGGCCAGGAGTTGGAGCTTTGGCTAGGGGTAGCGATGGGGGTGGGCCTATGGGTAGGGGGAGCTGTAGGGCCAGGGGTAGGGGTAGGACCAGAGGTAGTGGTAGGCGTAGGCCTAGGGCGAGGAATAGTGCTCGGGAGAGGTTTAGGTGAACGGCTACTGTTTGGCATAGGCCCACGGGCAGTGTTAGGCTTAGGGCTCATGTTCGGCCTAGGACTAGTGGTAGTAGTAGGGGTTGGCCGAGGGCTAGGGGTAGGTGTCACAGGAGAGCTCCGGGTAGTCCTAGGACTCAGAACAGATGTAGGGCTGGATTAGTGTGCGGCTAAGGGTGGGTCCAGGTTGATTTCGTAGGACACGGGTTAGTGCTCTGGCTAACGGTAGGGCAAGGTGTACTGGTCGGCGACGGGCAAGTGCTAGGCCTCGGACTAGAGTGAGCACTGGGCGTTGGTCTATGGCCCGAGGTAGGGCTAGTGGGAGCTATAGGCGTAGCGCTGGTGTAGGCAAAGGGCAAGGGGTGGGTGTCGGGGTAAACTTCGGAGTAGGCCTAGGACAAGGAGTGGGAGCTGAGGCTAGGGGTAGGGATGGAGGTGGGCCTATGGGTAGGGGGAGCTGTAGGGCCAGGGGTAGGGGTAGGAACAGAGGTAGTGGTAGGCGTAGACCTAAGGCGAGGAATAGTGCTCGGGAGAGGTTTAGGTGAACGGCTACTGTTTGGCATAGGCCCACGGGCAGTGTTAGGCTTAGGGCTCATGTTCGGCCTAGGACTAGTGGTAGTAGTAGGGGTTGGCCGAGGGCTAGGGGTAGGTGTCACCGGAGGGCTCCGGGTAGTCCTAGGACTCAGAACGGATGTAGGGCTGGATTAGGGTGTGGCTAAGGGTGGGTCCAGGGTTATTTCTTAGGACACGGGTTAGTGCTGTGGCTAACGTTAGGGTAAGGTGTACTGGTCGGCGATGGGCAAGTGCTAGGCCTCGGACTAGAGGCAGCACTGGTTGTTAGTCTAGGGCACGAGCTAGGACTAGTGTGAGAGGTAGGCGTAGCGCTGGGGTAGGCATACGGGAAGGAATGGGTGTCGGGGTAAACCTCGGAGTAGGCCTAGGACAAGGAGTGGGAGCTGTGGCTAGGGGTAGGGATGGAGGTGGGCCTATGGGTAGGGGGAGCTGTAGGGCGAGGGGTAAAGGTAGGACCAGAGGTAGTGCTAGGCGTAGGCCTAGGGCGAGGGGTAGTGCTAGGGGTAACCTATCCCTAACCCTAACCCTAACCCTAACCCTAACCCCTAACCCTAACCCTAACCCTAACCCTAACACCAACCCCAACCCGAACCCTAACCCTAACCCTAACCCTAACACCAACCCTAACCCTAACCCTAACCCTAACCCTAACCCTAAACCTAACCCTAACGCTAACCCTAACACTAACCCTAACCCTAACCCCTAACCCTAACCCTAACACTAACCCTAACACCAACCCTAACCCTAACCATAACCCTAACCCTAACACCAACCCTAACCCTAACCCTAACCCTAACCCTAACCCTAAACCTAACCCTAACGCTAACCCTAACACTAACCCTAACCCTAACCCCTAACCCTAACCCTAACCCTAACCCTAACACCAACCCTAACCCTAACCATAACCCTAACCCTAACACCAACCCTAACCCTAACCCTAACCCTAAACCCTAACCCTAACCCTAACCCTAACCCTAACCCTAAAACTAACCCTAACCCTAACCCTAACCCTAACCCCTAAACCTAACCCTAACCATAACCCTAACCCCAACCCTAACCCTAACAAGGGCAAGGTGTACTGGTCAGCGACGGGCAAGTTCTAGGCCTCGGACTAGAGGTAGCCATGTGCGTTGGTCTAGGGCACGAGCTAGGGCTAATGGGAGAAGTAGGCGTAGCGCTGGGGTGGGCATAGAGCAAGGGGTGGGTGTCGAGGTGAACCTCGGATTAGGCCTAGGGCCAGGAGTGGGAGCTGTGGCAAGGGGTAGGGATGGAGTTGGGCCTATGGGTAGGGGGAGCTGTAGGGCCAGGGGTAAGGGTAGGATCAGAGGTAGTGCTAGGCGTAGGCCTAGGGCGAGGGGTAGTGCTCGGGGTAACCTAACAGTAACCCTAACTCTAACCCTAACCCTAACCCCTAACCCTAACCCTAACCCTAACTCTAACCCTAACACGAAAACTAACCCTAACCCTAACCCTAACCCTAACACCAACCCTAACCCTAACCCTAACCCTAAACCCTAACCCTAACCCTAACCCTAACCCTAACCCTAACAAGGGCAAGGTGTACTGGTCAGCGACGGGCATATTCTAGGCCTCGGACTAGAGGAAGCCATGTGCGTTGGTCTCGGGCCCGAGCTAGGGCTAGTGGGAGCTGTAGGCGTAGCGCTAGTGTAGGCATAGGGCAAGGGGTGAGTGTCGAGGTAAACCTCGAAGTAGGCCTAGGGCCAGGAGTGGGAGCTGTGGCTAGGGGTAGGAATGGGGGTGGGCCTATGGGTAGCGGGAGCTGTAAGGCCAGGTGTAGTGGTAGGACTAGAGGTAGTGCTAGGCGTAGGCCTAGGGCGAGGGGTCGTCCTCGGGGTAGTTTTAGGTGAAGGGCTAGTGGTTGGCAGAGGCCAACGAGCACTGTTAGGGTTAGGGCTCATGTTAGGCCAAGGACGAGTGGTAGTCGTAGGGGTTAGACGAGGGCTAGGGGTAGGTGTCACAGGAGGGCTCCGGGTAGTCCTAGGACTCAGAACGGATGTAGGGCTGGATTAGGGTGTGGCTAAGGGTGGGTCCAGGGTTATTTCTTAGGACACGGGTTAGTGCTGTGGCTAACGTTAGGGTAAGGTGTACTGGTCGGCGATGGGCAAGTGCTAGGCCTCGGACTAGAGGGAGCACTGGTTGTTAGTCTAGGGCACGAGCTAGGACTAGTGTGAGAGGTAGGCGTAGCGTGGGGTAGGCATACGGGAAGGAGTGGGTGTCGGGGTAAACCTCGGAGTAGGCCTAGGACAAGGAGTGGGAGCTGTGGCTAGGGGTAGGGATGGAGGTGGGCCTATGGGTAGGGGGAGCTGTAGGGCGAGGGGTAGGGGTAGGACCAGAGGTAGTGCTAGGCGTAGGCCTAGGGCGAGGGGTAGTGCTAGGGGTAACCTATCCCTAACCCTAACCCTAACCCTAACCCTAACACCTAACCCTAACCCTAACCCTAACCCTAACCCTAACACCAACCCCAACCCGAACCCTAACCCTAACCCTAACCCTAACACCAACCCTAACCCTAACCCTAACCCTAACCCTAACCCTAAACCTAACCCTAACGCTAACCCTAACACTAACCCTAACCCTAACCCCTAACCCTAACCCTAACCCTAACCCTAACACCAACCCTTACCCTAACCATAACCCTAAACCTAACACCAACCCTAACCCTAACCCTAATCCTAAACCCTAACCCTAACCCTAACCCTAACCCTAACCCTAACCCTAACCCTAACCTACCAGTAACCCTAACCCTAACCCTAAACCTAACCCTAACACCAACCCTAACCCTAACCCTAACCCTAAACCCTAACCCTAACCCTAACCCTAAACCTAACCCTAACCCTAACCCCAACCCTAACCCTAACAAGGGTAAGGTGTACTGGTCAGCGACGGGCAAGTTTTAGGCCTCGGACTAGAGGTAGACATGTGCGTTGGTCTAGGGCACGAGCTAGGGCTAATGGGAGAAGTAGATGTAGCGCTGGTGTGGGCATAGAGCAAGGGGTGGGTGTCGAGGTGAACCTCGGTGTAGGCCTAGGGCCAGGAGTGGGAGCTGTGGCAAGGGATAGGGATGGGGGTGGGCCTATGGGTAGGGGGAGCTATAGGGCCAGGGGTAGTGATAGGACCAAAGGTAAGTGCTAGGCGTAGGCCTAGGGCGAGGGGTAGTGCTCGGGGTAACCTAACCCTAACTCTAACCCTAACACTAACCCCTAACCCTAACCCTAACCCTAACTCTAATTCTAACACCAAACCTAACCCTAACCCTAACCCTAACACCAACACTAACCCTAACACTAACCCTAAATTCTAACCCTAACCCTAACACTAACCATAACCCTAACAAGGGCAAGGTGTACTGGTCAGCGAAGGACAAGTTTTAGGCCTCGGACTAGAGAGAGCCTTGGGCTTTGGTCTTGGGCCCGAGTTAGGGCTAGTGGGAGCGGTAGGCGTAGCACTGGGGTAGGCATAGAGCAATGGGTGGGTGTCGAGGTAAACCTCGGAGTAGGCCTAGGGCCAGGAGTGGGAGCTTTGGCTAGGGGTAGGAATGGGGGTGGGCCTATGGGTAGCGGGAGCTGTAGGGCCAGGGGTAGTGGTAGGACTAGAGGTAGTGCTAGGCGTAGGCCTAGGGCGAGGGGTCGTGCTCGGGGTAGTTTTAGGTAAAGGGCTAGTGGTTGGCAGAGGCCAACGAGCAGTGTTAGGGTTAGGGCTCATGTTAGGCCAAGGACGAGTGGTAGTGGTAGGGGTTAGAGGAGGGCTAGCGGTAGGTGTAACAGGAGGGCTCCGGGTAGTCCTAGGACTCAGTACGGATGTAGGGCTGGATTAGTGTGCGGCTAAGGGTGGGTCCAGGGTGATTTCGTAGGACACGGGTTAGTGCTCTGGCTAACGGTAGGGCAAGGTGTACTGGTGGGCGACGGGCAAGTGCTAGGCCTCGGACTAGAGTGAGCACTGGGCGTTGGTCTATGGCCCGAGGTAGGGCTAGTGGGAGCTGTAGGCGTAGCGCTGGGGTAGGCAAAGGGCAAGGGGTGGGTGTCGGGGTAAACCTCGGAGTAGGCCTAGGACAAGGAGTGGGAGCTGTGGCTAGCGGTAGGGATGGAGGTGAACCTATGGGTAGGGAGAGCTGTAGGGCCAGGTGTAGGGGTAGGACCAGAGGTAGTGCTAGGTGTAGGCCTAGGGCGAGGGGTAGTGCTCAAGGTAACCTAACCCTAACCCTAACCCTAACCCTAACCCCTTACCCTAACCCTAACACTAACCCTAACCCTAACCCTAACCCTTTCACCAACCCAAACCCTAACACTAACCCTAAACCCTAACCCTAACCCTAACACTAACCCTAACCCTAACACCAACCCTAACCCTAAACCTAACCTTAACCCTAACACCAACCCTAACCCTAACCGTAACCCTAAACCGTAACCCTAACCCTAACCCTAACCCTAACCCTAACCCTAACAAGGGCAAGGTGTACTGGTCAGCGACGGGCAAGTTTTAGGACTCGGACTAGAGGGAGCCATAGGCGTTGGTCTAGGGCCCGAGCTAGGGCTAGTGGGAGCGGTACGCGTATCGCTGGGGTAGGCATAGGGCAAGGGGTGGGTGTAGAGGTACACCTCGGAGTAGGCTTAGGGCCAGGAGTGGGAATTGTGGCTAGGTGTAGGGATGGGGGTGGACCTATGGGTAGGGGGATCTGTAGGGCCAGGGTTAGTGGTAGGACCAGAGTTAGTGCTAGGCGTAGGCCTAGGGCGAGGGGTCGTGCTCGGGGTAGGGTTAGGTGAAGGGCTAGTTTTTGGCAGAGTCCAACGAGCAGTGTTAGGTTTATGGCTCATGTTATGCCTAGGACGAGTGGTAGTGGTAGGGGTTAGACAAGGGCTACGGGTAGGTGTCACGGGAGGGCTCCGGGTAGTCCTAGGACTCGGAACAGGTGTAGGGCTGGATTAGCGTGTGGTAAGGGTGGGTCCAGGGTGATTTCGTAGGACACTGGTTAGTGCTCTGGCTAACGGTAGGGCAAGGTTTACTGGTCGGCTACTGGCAAGTGGTAGGCCTCGGACTAGAGGGAGCAGTGGGCGATGGTCTAGGGCCCGAGCTAGGGCTAGTGGGAGCGGTAGGCGTAGCGCTGGGGTAGGCATAGGGCAAGAGGTGGGTTTTGCGGTAAACCTCGGAGTATACCTAGGGCCAGGAGTTGGAGCTTTGGCTAGGGGTAGCGATGGGGGTGGGCCTATGGGTAGGGGGAGCTGTAGGGCCAGGGTTAGGGGTAGGACCAGAGGTAGTGATAGGCGTAGGCCTAGGGAGAGGAATAGTGCTCGGGATAGGTTTAGGTGAACGGCTACTGTTTGGCATAGGCCCACGGGCAGTGTTAGGCTTAGGGCTCATGTTCGGCCTAGGACTAGTGGTAGTGGTAGGGTTTGGCCGAGGGCTAGGGGTAGGTGTCATAGGAGGGCTCCGGGTAGTCCTAGGACTCAGAACGGATGTAGGGCTGGATTAGGGTGTGGCTAAGGGTGGGTCCAGGGTGATTTCGTAGGACACGGGTTAGTGCTCTGGCTAACGTTAGGGTAAGGTGTACTGGTCGGCGATGGGCAAGTGCTACGCCTCGGACTAGAGGGAGCACTGGTTGTTAGTCTAGGGCCCGATCTAGGAGTAGTGTGAGAGGTAGGCGTAGCGCTGGGGTAGGCATACGGCAAGGGGTGGGTGTCGTGGTAAACCTCGGAGTAGGCCTAGGACAAGGAGTGGGAGCTGTGGCTAGGGGTAGGGATGGAGGTGGGCCTATGGGTAGGGGGAGCTGTAGGGCGAGGGGTAGGGGTAGGACCAGAGGTAGTGCTAGGCGTAGGCCTAGGGCGAGGGGTAGTGCTCGGGGTAACCTAACCCTAACTCTAACCCTAACACTAACCCCTAACCCTAACCCTAACCCTAATTCTAACACCAAACCTAACCCTAACCCTAACCCTAACCCTAACACCAACACTAACCCTAACACTAACCCTAAACCCTAACCCTAACCCTAACACTAACCATAACCCTAACAAGGGCAAGGTGTACTGGTCAGCGAAGGACAAGTTTTAGGCCTCGGACTAGAGAGAGCCTTGGGCGTTGGTCTAGGGCCCGAGCTAGGGCTAGTGGGAGCGGTAGGCGTAGCACTGGGGTAGGCATAGAGCAAGGGGTGGGTGTCGAGGTAAACCTCGGAGTAGGCCTAGGGCCAGGAGTGGGAGCTGTGGCTAGGGGTAGGGATGGGGGTGAACCTATGGGTATGGGGAGCTGTAGGGCCAGGGTTAGTGGTAGGACCAGAAATAGTGCTAGGCGTAGGCCTAGGGCGAGGGGTCGTGCTCGGGGTAGTTTTAGGTGAAGGGCTAGTGGTTGGCAGAGGCCAACGAGCAGTGTTAGGGTTAGGGCTCATGTTAGGCCAAGGACGAGTGGTAGTGGTAGGGGTTAGACGAGAGCTAGGGTTAGGTGTAACAGGAGGGCTCCGGGTAGTCCTAGGACTCAGTACAGATGTAGGGCTGGATTAGTGTGCGGCTAAGGGTGGGTCCAGGGTGATTTCGTAGGACACGGGTTAGTGCTCTGGCTAACGGTAGGGCAAGGTGTACTGGTCGGCGACGGGCAAGTGCTAGGCCACGGACTAGAGTGAGCACTGGGCGTTTGTCTATGGCCCGAGATAGGGCTAGCGGGAGCTGTAGGCGTAGCGCTGGGGTAGGCAAAGCGCAAGGGGTGAGTGTCGGGGTAAACCTCGGAGTAGGCATAGGACAAGGAGTGGGAGCTGTGGCTAACGGTAGGTATGGAGGTGGGCCTATGGGTAGGGAGAGCTGTAGGGCCAGGGGTAGGGGTAGGACCAGAGGTAGTGCTAGGTGTAGGCCTAGGGCGAGGGGTAGTGCTCAAGGTAACCTAACCTAACCCTAACCCTAACCCTAACCCTAACCCCTTACCCTAACCCTAACACTAACCCTAACCCTAACCCTAACCCTAACCCTTTCACCAACCCTAACCCTAACACTAACCCTAAACCCTAACCCTAACCCTAACACTAACCCTAACCCTAACACCAACCCTAACCCTAACCCTAACCTTAACCCTAACAACAACCCTAACCCTAACTGTAACCCTAAACCCTAACCCTAACCCTAACCCTAACCCTAACCCTAACAAGGGCAAGGTGTACTGGTCAGCGACGGGCAAGTTCTAGGACTCGGACTAGAAGGAGCCATAGGCGTTGGTCTAGGGCCCGAGCTAGGGCTAGTGGGAGCGGTACGCGTATCGCTGGGGTAGGCATAGGGCAAGGGGTGGGTGTCGAGGTGAACCTCGGAGTAGGCCTAGGGCCAGGAGTGGGAGCTGTGGAAAGGGGTAGGGATGGTGGTGGGCCTATGGGTAGGGGGAGCTGTAGGGCCAGGGGTAGTGATAGGACCAGAGGTAGTGCTAGGCGTAGGCCTAGGGCGAGGGGTAGTGCTCGGGGTAACCTAACCTTTACACTAACACTAACACTAACCCCTAACCTTAACCCTATCCCTAACACCAACCCTAACCGTAACACTAACCCTAAACCCTAACCCTAACACCAACCCACCCTAAACCTAACCCTAAACCCTAACCCTAACCCTAACCCTAACCCTAACCCTAACACTAACAACGGCAAGGTGTACTGGTCAGCGACGGGCAAGTTCTAGGCCTCGGACTAGAGGGAGCCAAGGGGGTTTGGTCTAGGGCCCGAGCTAGGGCTAATGGGAGCGGTATGCGTAGCGCTGGGGTAGGCATAGGGCAAGGGGTGGGTGTCGGGGTAAACCTCGGACTAGGCCTAGGTCCAGGAGTTGGCGCTCTGGCTAGGGGTAGAAATGGGGGTGGGCCTATGGGTAGGGGGAGCTGTAGTGCCAGGGGTAGTTGTAGGACCAGAGGTAGTGCTAGGCATAGGCCTAGGGAGAGGGGTCGTGCTCGGGGTAGGGTTAGGTGAAGGGCTAGTGGTTGGCAGAGGCCAACGAGCAGTGTTAGGTTTAGGGCTCATGTTAAGCCTAGGACGAGTGGTAGTGGTAGTGGTTAGCCGAGGGCTAGGGGTAGGTGTCACGGGAGGTCACCGGGTAGTCCTAGGACTCACAACTGGTGTAGGGCTGGATTAGGGTGTGGTAAGGGTGGGTCCAGGGTGATTTCGTAGGACACGGGTTAGTGCTCTGGCTAACGGTAGGGCAAAATGTACAGGTCAGCGACGGGCAAGTGGTAGGCCTCAGACTAGAGGGAGCACTGGGCGATGGTCTAGGGCCCGAGCTAGGGCTAGTGGGAGCGGTTGGCGTAGCGCTGGGGTAGGCATAGGGCAAGGGGTGATTGTCGGGGTAAACCTCAAAGTATGCCTAGGGCCAGGAGTTGGAGCTTTGGCTAGGGGTAGCGATGGGGGTGGCCCTATGGGTAGGGAGAGCTGTCCGGCCAGGGGTAGGGGTAGGACCAGTGGTAGTGGTAGGCGTAGGCCTAGGGCGAGAAATAGTGCTCCGGATAGGGTTAGGTGAACAACTACTGTTTGGCATAGGCCCACGGGCAGTGTTAGGCTTAGGGCTCATGTTAGGCCTAGGACTAGTGGTAGTGGTATGGTTTGGCCGAGGGCTAGGGGTAGGTGTCACAGGAGGGCTCGGAGTAGTCCTAGGATTCAGAACGGATGTAGGGCTGGATTAGGGTGTGGCTAAGGGTGGGTCCAGGGTGATTTCGTAGGACACGGGTTAGTGCTCTGGCTAACGGTAGGGCCAGCTGTACTGGTCGGCGACAGGCAAGTGCTAGGCCTAGGACTAGAGTGAGCATAGTGCGTTGGTCTTGGGCACGAGCTAGGGCTAGTGGGAGCAATAGGCGTAGCGCTGGGGTATCAAAAGGCAAGGGGTCGGTATCGGGGTAAACTTCGGAGTAGGCATAGGACCAGGAGTGGGAGCTGTTGCTAGGGGTAGGGATGGGGGTGGGCCTATGGGTAGGGGGAGCTGTAGGGCCAGGGGTAGCTGTAGGACCACAGGTAGTGCTAGGCCTAGGCCTAGGGCGAGGGGTAGTGCTCGGGGTAACCTAACCCTAACCCTAACCCTAACCCTAACACCAACCCTAACCCTAACCCTAACCCTAAACCCTAACCCTAACCCTAACCCTAACCCTAACCCTAACACGGGCAAGGTGTACTGGTCAGCGACGGGCAAGTTCTAGGCCTCGGACTACAGGGAGCCATGGGCGTTGGTCTAGGGCCCGAGCTAGGGCTAGTGGGAGCGGTAGGCGTAGCACTGGGGTATCAAAGGGCAAGGGGTGGGTGTCGGGGTAAACCTCGGAGTAGGCCTAAGACCAGGAGCAGGAGCTGTGTCTAGGGATAGGGTTGGCGGTGGGCCTATGGGTATGGGGAGCTGTAGGGCCAGGGTTAGGGGTAGGACCAAAGGTAGTGCTAGGCGTAGGCCTTGGGCGAGGGGTAGTGCTCGAGGTAACCTAACCCTAACCCTAACCCTAACTCTGAGACTAACCCTAACACCAACCCTAACCCTAACGCTAAACCTAAACCCTAACCCTAAACCTAACCCTAACCCTAACTCTAACCCTAAGTCTAACCCTAACAAGGGCAAGGTGTACTGGTCAGCGACGGGCAAGTTCTAGGCCTCGGACTAGAGAGAGCCATGGGCGTTGGTCTAGGGCCCTAGCTAGTGCTAGTGGGCGTGGTAGGCGTAGCGCTGGGGTAGCCATAGGGCAAGGGGTGGGTGTCGAGTTAATCCTCGGAGTAGGCCTAGAACAAGGAGTGGGAGCTGTGGCTAGGAGTAGGGATGGGGGTGGGCCTATGGGTAGGGGGAGCTGTAGGGCCAGGGGTAGTGATAGGACCAGAGGTAGTGCTAGGCGTAGGCCTAGGGCGATGGGTCGTGCTCGGGGTAGGGTTACATGAAGGGCTAGTGGTTGGCAGAGGCCAACGAGCAGTGTTAGGGTTAGGGCTCATGTTAGGCCAAGGACGAGTGGTAGTGGTAGGGGTTAGACGAGAGCTAGGGTTAGGTGTAACAGGAGGGCTCCGGGTAGTCCTAGGACTCAGTACAGATGTAGGGCTGGATTAGTGTGCGGCTAAGGGTGGGTCCAGGGTGATTTCGTAGGACACGGGTTAGTGCTCTGGCTAACGGTAGGGCAAGGTGTACTGGTCGGCGACGGGCAAGTGCTAGGCCACGGACTAGAGTGAGCACTGGGCGTTTGTCTATGGCCCGAGATAGGGCTAGCGGGAGCTGTAGGCGTAGCGCTGGGGTAGGCAAAGCGCAAGGGGTGAGTGTCGGGGTAAACCTCGGAGTAGGCATAGGACAAGGAGTGGGAGCTGTGGCTAACGGTAGGTATGGAGGTGGGCCTATGGGTAGGGAGAGCTGTAGGGCCAGGGGTAGGGGTAGGACCAGAGGTAGTGCTAGGTGTAGGCCTAGGGCGAGGGGTAGTGCTCAAGGTAACCTAACCTAACCCTAACCCTAACCCTAACCCTAACCCCTTACCCTAACCCTAACACTAACCCTAACCCTAACCCTAACCCTAACCCTTTCACCAACCCTAACCCTAACACTAACCCTAAACCCTAACCCTAACCCTAACACTAACCCTAACCCTAACACCAACCCTAACCCTAACCCTAACCTTAACCCTAACAACAACCCTAACCCTAACTGTAACCCTAAACCCTAACCCTAACCCTAACCCTAACCCTAACCCTAACAAGGGCAAGGTGTACTGGTCAGCGACGGGCAAGTTCTAGGACTCGGACTAGAAGGAGCCATAGGCGTTGGTCTAGGGCCCGAGCTAGGGCTAGTGGGAGCGGTACGCGTATCGCTGGGGTAGGCATAGGGCAAGGGGTGGGTGTCGAGGTGAACCTCGGAGTAGGCCTAGGGCCAGGAGTGGGAGCTGTGGAAAGGGGTAGGGATGGTGGTGGGCCTATGGGTAGGGGGAGCTGTAGGGCCAGGGGTAGTGATAGGACCAGAGGTAGTGCTAGGCGTAGGCCTAGGGCGAGGGGTAGTGCTCGGGGTAACCTAACCTTTACACTAACCCTAACACTAACCCCTAACCTTAACCCTATCCCTAACACCAACCCTAACCGTAACACTAACCCTAAACCCTAACCCTAACACCAACCCACCCTAAACCTAACCCTAAACCCTAACCCTAACCCTAACCCTAACCCTAACCCTAACACTAACAACGGCAAGGTGTACTGGTCAGCGACGGGCAAGTTCTAGGCCTCGGACTAGAGGGAGCCAAGGGGGTTTGGTCTAGGGCCCGAGCTAGGGCTAATGGGAGCGGTATGCGTAGCGCTGGGGTAGGCATAGGGCAAGGGGTGGGTGTCGGGGTAAACCTCGGACTAGGCCTAGGTCCAGGAGTTGGCGCTCTGGCTAGGGGTAGAAATGGGGGTGGGCCTATGGGTAGGGGGAGCTGTAGTGCCAGGGGTAGTTGTAGGACCAGAGGTAGTGCTAGGCATAGGCCTAGGGAGAGGGGTCGTGCTCGGGGTAGGGTTAGGTGAAGGGCTAGTGGTTGGCAGAGGCCAACGAGCAGTGTTAGGTTTAGGGCTCATGTTAAGCCTAGGACGAGTGGTAGTGGTAGTGGTTAGCCGAGGGCTAGGGGTAGGTGTCACGGGAGGTCACCGGGTAGTCCTAGGACTCACAACTGGTGTAGGGCTGGATTAGGGTGTGGTAAGGGTGGGTCCAGGGTGATTTCGTAGGACACGGGTTAGTGCTCTGGCTAACGGTAGGGCAAAATGTACAGGTCAGCGACGGGCAAGTGGTAGGCCTCAGACTAGAGGGAGCACTGGGCGATGGTCTAGGGCCCGAGCTAGGGCTAGTGGGAGCGGTTGGCGTAGCGCTGGGGTAGGCATAGGGCAAGGGGTGATTGTCGGGGTAAACCTCAAAGTATGCCTAGGGCCAGGAGTTGGAGCTTTGGCTAGGGGTAGCGATGGGGGTGGCCCTATGGGTAGGGAGAGCTGTCCGGCCAGGGGTAGGGGTAGGACCAGTGGTAGTGGTAGGCGTAGGCCTAGGGCGAGAAATAGTGCTCCGGATAGGGTTAGGTGAACAACTACTGTTTGGCATAGGCCCACGGGCAGTGTTAGGCTTAGGGCTCATGTTAGGCCTAGGACTAGTGGTAGTGGTATGGTTTGGCCGAGGGCTAGGGGTAGGTGTCACAGGAGGGCTCGGAGTAGTCCTAGGATTCAGAACGGATGTAGGGCTGGATTAGGGTGTGGCTAAGGGTGGGTCCAGGGTGATTTCGTAGGACACGGGTTAGTGCTCTGGCTAACGGTAGGGCCAGCTGTACTGGTCGGCGACAGGCAAGTGCTAGGCCTAGGACTAGAGTGAGCATAGTGCGTTGGTCTTGGGCACGAGCTAGGGCTAGTGGGAGCAATAGGCGTAGCGCTGGGGTATCAAAAGGCAAGGGGTCGGTATCGGGGTAAACTTCGGAGTAGGCATAGGACCAGGAGTGGGAGCTGTTGCTAGGGGTAGGGATGGGGGTGGGCCTATGGGTAGGGGGAGCTGTAGGGCCAGGGGTAGCTGTAGGACCACAGGTAGTGCTAGGCCTAGGCCTAGGGCGAGGGGTAGTGCTCGGGGTAACCTAACCCTAACCCTAACCCTAACCCTAACACCAACCCTAACCCTAACCCTAACCCTAAACCCTAACCCTAACCCTAACCCTAACCCTAACCCTAACACGGGCAAGGTGTACTGGTCAGCGACGGGCAAGTTCTAGGCCTCGGACTACAGGGAGCCATGGGCGTTGGTCTAGGGCCCGAGCTAGGGCTAGTGGGAGCGGTAGGCGTAGCACTGGGGTATCAAAGGGCAAGGGGTGGGTGTCGGGGTAAACCTCGGAGTAGGCCTAAGACCAGGAGCAGGAGCTGTGTCTAGGGATAGGGTTGGCGGTGGGCCTATGGGTATGGGGAGCTGTAGGGCCAGGGTTAGGGGTAGGACCAAAGGTAGTGCTAGGCGTAGGCCTTGGGCGAGGGGTAGTGCTCGAGGTAACCTAACCCTAACCCTAACCCTAACTCTGAGACTAACCCTAACACCAACCCTAACCCTAACGCTAAACCTAAACCCTAACCCTAAACCTAACCCTAACCCTAACTCTAACCCTAACTCTAACCCTAACAAGGGCAAGGTGTACTGGTCAGCGACGGGCAAGTTCTAGGCCTCGGACTAGAGAGAGCCATGGGCATTGGTCTAGGGCCCTAGCTAGTGCTAGTGGGCGTGGTAGGCGTAGCGCTGGGGTAGCCATAGGGCAAGGGGTGGGTGTCGAGTTAATCCTCGGAGTAGGCCTAGAACAAGGAGTGGGAGCTGTGGCTAGGAGTAGGGATGGGGGTGGGCCTATGGGTAGGGGGAGCTGTAGGGCCAGGGGTAGTGATAGGACCAGAGGTAGTGCTAGGCGTAGGCCTAGGGCGATGGGTCGTGCTCGGGGTAGGGTTACATGAAGGGCTAGTGGTTGGCAGAGGCCAACGAGCAGTGTTAGGGTTAGGGCTCATGTTAGGCCTAGGACGAGTGGGAGTGGTAGGGGTTAGCCGAGGGCTAGGGGTAGGTGTCACGGCAGGGCTCCGGGTAGTCCTAGGACTCGGAACAGGTGTAGGGCTGGATTAGGGTGTGGTAAGGGTGGGTCCAGGGTGAATTCGTAGGACACGGGTTAGTGCTCTGTCTAACGGTAGGGCAAGGTGTACTGGTCGGCGACGGGCAATGATAGGCCTCGGACTAGAGTGAGCACTGGGCGTTGGTCTAGGGCCCGAGGTAGGGCTAGTGGGAGAGTTAGGCGTAACGCTGTGGTAGGCAAATGGCAAGGGATGGGTGTCGGGGTAAACCTCGGAGTAGGCCTAAAACAAGGAGTGGGAGATGTGGCTAGGGGTAGGGAAAGAGGTGGGCCTATGGGTAGGGGGAGCTGTAGGACCAGGGGTAGGGGTAGGACCACAGGTAGTGCTAGGCGTAGGCCTAGGGCGATTGGTAGTGCTCGGGGTAACCTAACCCTAACCCTAACCCTAACCCTAACACCAACCCCAACACGAACCCTAACCCTAACCCTAACCCTAACACCAACCCTAACCCTAACCCTAACTCTAACCCTAACACCAACCCCAACCCGAACCCTAACCCTAACCCTAACCCTAACACCAACCCTAACCCTAACCCTAACCCTAAACCTAAACCTAACCCTAACGCTAACCCTAACTCTAACCCTAACCCTCACCCCTAAACCTAACCCTAACCCTAACCCTAACACCAACCCTAACCCTAACCATAACCCTAACCCTAACACCAACCCTAACCCTAACCCTAACCCTAACCCTAAACACTAAACCTAACCCTAACCCTAACCCGAAAACCAACCCCAACCCGAACCCTAACCCTAACCCTAACCCTAACATCAACCGTAACCCTAACCCTAACCCTAACCCTAACACCAACCCCAACCCGAACCCTAACCCTAACCCTAACACCAACCCTAACCCTAACCCTAAACCTAACCCTAACCCTAACCCTAACCCTAACCCTAAACCCTAACCCTAACCCTAACCCTAATCCTAAACCTAACCCTAACCCTAAACCTAACCCTAACCCTAACCCTAACCCTAACCCTAACCCTAAACCTAACCCTAACGCTAACCCTAACCCTAACCCTAACCCTAACCCCTAACCCTAACACTAACCCTAACCCTAACACCAACCCTAACCCTAACCCTAACCCCTAACCCTAACCCTAACCCTAACCCTAACCCTAAACCTAACCCTAACCCTAACCCTAACCCTAACACCTAACCCTAACCCTAACCCTAACCCTAAACCTAACCCTAACCCTAACCCTAACCCTAACACCTAACCCTAACCCTAACCCTAACCCTAACACCTAACCCTAACCCTAACCCTAACTCTAACACCAACCCTAACCCTAACCCTAACCCCTAACCCTAATCCTAACCCTAACCCTAACCTACCACTAACCCTAACCCTAACCCTAACCCTAACCCTAACCCTAACCCTAAACCTAACCCTAACCCTAACCCTAACCCTAACCCTAACACCTAACCCTAACCCTAACCCTAACTCTAACACCAACCCTAACCCTAACCCTAACCCTAACCCCTAACCCTAACCCTAACCCTAACCCTAACCTACCACTAACCCTAAACCTAACCCTAACCCTAATCCTAACCCTAACCCTAACACCTAACCCTAACCCTAACCCTAACTCTAACACCAACCCTAACCCTAACACTAACCCTAAATCCTAACCCTAACCCTAACCCTAACCCTAACCCCAACCCCAACCCTAACCCTAACAAGGGGAAGGTGTACTGGTCAGCGACGGGCAAGTTCTAGGCCTCGGACTAGAGGTTGCCATGTGCGTTGGTCTAGGGCACGAGCTAGGGCTAATGGGAGAAGTAGGCGTAGCGCTGGGGTGGGCATAGATCAAGGGGTGGGTGTGGAGGTGAACCTCGGAGTAGGCCTAGGGCCAGGAGTGGGAGCTGTGGCAAGGGGTAGTGATAGTGGTGGGCCTATGGGTAGGGGGAGCTGTAGGGCCAGGGGTAGTGATAGGACCAGAGGTAGTGCTAGGCGTCGGCCTAGGGCGATGGGTCGTGCTCGGGGTAGGGTTAGATGAAGGGCTAGTGGTTGGCAGAGACCAACGAGCAGTGTTAGGGTTAGGGCTCATGTTAGGCCTAGGACGAGTGGGAGTGGTAGGGGTTAGCCGAGGGCTAGGGGTAGGTGTTACGGCAGGGCTCCGGGTAGTACTAGGACTCGGAACAGGTGTAGGGCTGGATTAGGGTGTGGTAAGGGTGGGTCCAGGGTGAATTCGTAGGACACGGGTTAGTGCTCTGGCTAACGGTAGGGCAAGGTGTACTGGTCGGCGACGGGCAATGATAGGACTCGGACTAGAGTGAGCACTGGGCGTTGGTCTAGGGCCCGAGGTAGGGCTAGTGGAAGAGTTAGGCGTAGCGCTGTGGTAGGTAAATGGCAAGGGGTGGGTGTCGGGGTAAACCTCGGAGTAGACCTAAAACAGGGAGTGGGAGATGTGGCTAGGGGTAGGGATGGAGGTGGGCATATGGGTAGGGGGAGCTGTAGGGCCAGGGGTAGGGGTAGGACCACAGGTAGTGCTAGGCGTAGGCCTAGGGCGATTGGTAGTGCTCGGGGTAACCTAACCCTAACCCTAACCCTAACCCTAACACCAACCCCAACACGAACCCTAACCCTAACCCTAACCCTAACACCAACCCTAACCCTAACCCTAACCCTAACCCTAACACCAAACCCAACCCGAACCCTAACCCTAACCCTAACCCTAACACCAACCCTAACCCTAACCCTAACCCTAACCCTAACCCTAAAACTAACCCTAACGCTAAACCTAACTCTAACCCTAACCCTCACCCCTAACCCTAACCCTAACACTAACCCTAACACCAACCATAACCCTAACCATAACCCTAACCCTAACACCAACCCTAACCCTAACCCTAACCCTAAACCCTAACCCTAACCCTAACCCTAACCCTAACACAAACCGCAACCCGAATCCTAACCCTAACCCTAACCCTAACACCAACCCTAACCCTAACCCTAACCCTAACCCTAACACCAACCCCAACCCGAACCCTAACCCTAACCCTAACACCAACCCTAACCCTAACCATAACCCTAACCCTAACCCTAACCCTAAACCTAACCCTAACGCTAACCCTAACCCTAACACTAACCCTAACCCTAACCCCTAACCCTAACCCTAACCCTAACCCTAACACCAACCCTAACCCTAACCCTAACCCTAAACCCTAACCCTAATCCTAACCCTAACCCTTACCCTAACCCTAAACCTAACCCTAACCCTAACTCTAACCCTAACCCTAACACCTAACCCTAACCCTAACCCTAACGCTAACCCTAACCCTAACCCTAACCCCTAACCCTAACACTAACCCTAACCCTAACACCAAACCTAACCCTAACCATAACCCTAAGCCTAACACCAAATCTAACACTAACCCTAACCCTAAACCCTAATCCTAACCCTAACCCTAACCCTAACCCTAACCCTAACCCTAAACCTAACCCTAACGCTAACCCTAACCCTAACCCTAACCCTAACCCCTAACCCTAACCCTAACCCTAACCCTAACACCTAACCCTAACCCTAACCCTAACTCTAACACCAACACTAACCCTAACCCTAACCCTAACCCCTAACCCTAACCCTAGCCCTAACCCTAACCTACCACTAACCCTAACCCTAACCCTAACCCTAACCCTAACCCTAACCCTAAACCTAACCCTAACGCTAACCCTAACCCTAACCCTAACCCTAACCCCTAACCCTAACCCTAACCCTAACCCTAACACCTAACCCTAACCCTAACCCTAACTCTAACACCAACACTAACCCTAACCCTAACCCTAACCTCTAACCCTAATCCTAACCCTAACCCTAACCTACCACTAACCCTAACCCTAACCCTAACCCTAACGCTAACCCTAACCCTAACACTAACCCTAACCCTAACCCCTAACCCTAACCCTAACCCTAACCCTAACCCTAACACCAACCCTAACCCTAACCCTAACCCTAAACCCTAACCCTAACCCTAACCCTAACCCTAACCCTAACCCTAAACCTAACCCTAACCCTAACTCTAACCCTAACCCTAACACCTAACCCTAACCCTAACCCTAACTCTAACACCAACCCTAACCCAAAACCTAACCCTAACCCTAACCCTAACACCAACCATAAACCTAACCCTAACCCTAACCCTAACACCAACCCTAACCCTAACCCTAACCTTAAACCCTAACCCTAACCCTACCCCTAACCCTAACCCTATAAAGGGCAAGGTGTACTGGTCAGCGACGGGCAACTTCTAGGCCTCGGACTAGAGGGAGCCATGGGCGTTGGTCTAGGGACCGAGCTAGGGCTAGTTGGAGCGGTAGGCGTAGCGCTGGGGTAGGCATAGGGCAAGGGGTGGGTGTCAGGTAATCCTCGGAGTAGGCCTAGGGCCAGGAGTGGGAGCTGTGCCTAGGGGTAGGGATGGGGGTTGGCCTATGGGTATGGGGAGCTGTAGGGCCAGGGGTAGTGGTAGGACCAGAGGTAGTGCTAGGCGTAGGCCTAGGGCGAGGGGTAGTGCTCGGGGTAACCTAACCTTTACCCTATCCCTAACACTAACCCCTAACCCTAACCCTAACCCTAACCCTAACAACAACCCTAACGCTAAGCCTAACCCTAACCCTAACACCAACCCTAACCGTAACACTAACCTTAAACCCTAACCCTAACCCTAACCTTAACACTAACCCTAACACCAACCCTAACCCTAACCCTAACCCTAACCCTAACTCTAACACCAACCCTAACCCTAACACTAACCCTAAACCCTAACCCTAACCCTAACCCTAACCCTAACTCTAACACCAACCCTAACCCTAACACTAACCCTAAACCCTAACCCTAACCCTAACCCTAACCCTAACCCCAACCCCAACCCTAACCCTAACAAGGGGAAGGTGTACTGGTCAGCGACGGGCAAGTTCTAGGCCTCGGACTAGAGGTAGCCATGTGCGTTGGTCTAGGGCACGAGCTAGGGCTAATGGGAGAAGTAGGCGTAGCGCTGGGGTGGGCATAGATCAAGGGGTGGGTGTCTAGGTGAACCTCGGAGTAGGCCTAGGGCCAGGAGTGGGAGCTGTGGCAAGGGGTAGTGATAGTGGTGGGCCTATGGGTAGGGGGAGCTGTAGGGCCAGGGGTAGTGATAGGACCAGAGGTAGTGCTAGGCGTCGGCCTAGGGCGATGGGTCGTGCTCGGGGTAGGGTTAGATGAAGGGCTAGTGGTTGGCAGAGACCAACGAGCAGTGTTAGGGTTAGGGCTCATGTTAGGCCTAGGACGAGTGGGAGTGGTAGGGGTTAGCCAAGGGCTAGGGGTAGGTGTCACGGCACGGCTCCGGGTAGTACTAGGACTCGGAACAGGTGTAGGGCTGGATTAGGGTGTGGTAAGGGTGGGTCCAGGTGAATTCGTAGGACACGGGATAGTGCTCTGGCTAACGGTAGGGCAAGGTGTACTGGTCGGCGACGGGCAATGATAGGCTTCGGACTAGAGTGAGCACTGGGCGTTGGTCTAGGGCCCGAGGTAGGGCTAGTGGGAGAGTTAGGCGTAGCGCTGTGGTAGGTAAATGGCAAGGGGTGGGTGTCGGGGTAAACCTCGGAGTAGACCTAAAACAGGGAGTGGGAGATGTGGCTAGGGGTAGGGATGGAGGTGGGCCTATGGGTAGGGGGAGCTGTAGGGCCAGGGGTAGGGGTAGGACCACAGGTAGTGCTAGGCGTAGGCCTAGGGCGATTGGTAGTGCTCGGGGTAACCTAACCCTAACCCTAACCCTAACCCTAACACCAACCCCAACACGAACCCTAACCCTAACCCTAACCCTAACACCAACCCTAACCCTAACCCTAACCCTAACCCTAACCCTAAACCTAACCCTAACGCTAACCCTAACCCTAACCCTAACCCTAACCCCTAACCCTAACCCTAACCCTAACCCTAACACCTAACCCTAACCCTAACCCTAACTCTAACACCAACACTAACCCTAACCCTAACCCTAACCTCTAACCCTAATCCTAACCCTAACCCTAACCTACCACTAACCCTAACCCTAACCCTAACCCTAACGCTAACCCTAACCCTAACACTAACCCTAACCCTAACCCCTAACCCTAACCCTAACCCTAACCCTAACCCTAACACCAACCCTAACCCTAACCCTAACCCTAAACCCTAACCCTAACCCTAACCCTAACCCTAACCCTAACCCTAAACCTAACCCTAACCCTAACTCTAACCCTAACCCTAACACCTAACCCTAACCCTAACCCTAACTCTAACACCAACCCTAACCCAAAACCTAACCCTAACCCTAACCCTAACACCAACCATAAACCTAACCCTAACCCTAACCCTAACACCAACCCTAACCCTAACCCTAACCTTAAACCCTAACCCTAACCCTACCCCTAACCCTAACCCTATAAAGGGCAAGGTGTACTGGTCAGCGACGGGCAACTTCTAGGCCTCGGACTAGAGGGAGCCATGGGCGTTGGTCTAGGGACCGAGCTAGGGCTAGTTGGAGCGGTAGGCGTAGCGCTGGGGTAGGCATAGGGCAAGGGGTGGGTGTCAGGTAATCCTCGGAGTAGGCCTAGGGCCAGGAGTGGGAGCTGTGCCTAGGGGTAGGGATGGGGGTTGGCCTATGGGTATGGGGAGCTGTAGGGCCAGGGGTAGTGGTAGGACCAGAGGTAGTGCTAGGCGTAGGCCTAGGGCGAGGGGTAGTGCTCGGGGTAACCTAACCTTTACCCTATCCCTAACACTAACCCCTAACCCTAACCCTAACCCTAACCCTAACAACAACCCTAACGCTAAGCCTAACCCTAACCCTAACACCAACCCTAACCGTAACACTAACCTTAAACCCTAACCCTAACCCTAACCTTAACACTAACCCTAACACCAACCCTAACCCTAACCCTAACCCTAACCCTAACTCTAACACCAACCCTAACCCTAACACTAACCCTAAACCCTAACCCTAACCCTAACCCTAACCCTAACTCTAACACCAACCCTAACCCTAACACTAACCCTAAACCCTAACCCTAACCCTAACCCTAACCCTAACCCCAACCCCAACCCTAACCCTAACAAGGGGAAGGTGTACTGGTCAGCGACGGGCAAGTTCTAGGCCTCGGACTAGAGGTAGCCATGTGCGTTGGTCTAGGGCACGAGCTAGGGCTAATGGGAGAAGTAGGCGTAGCGCTGGGGTGGGCATAGATCAAGGGGTGGGTGTCGAGGTGAACCTCGGAGTAGGCCTAGGGCCAGGAGTGGGAGCTGTGGCAAGGGGTAGTGATAGTGGTGGGCCTATGGGTAGGGGGAGCTGTAGGGCCAGGGGTAGTGATAGGACCAGAGGTAGTGCTAGGCGTCGGCCTAGGGCGATGGGTCGTGCTCGGGGTAGGGTTAGATGAAGGGCTAGTGGTTGGCAGAGTCCAACGAGCAGTGTTAGGGTTAGGGCTCATGTTAGGCCTAGGACGAGTGGGAGTGGTAGGGGTTAGCCAAGGGCTAGGGGTAGGTGTCACGGCACGGCTCCGGGTAGTACTAGGACTCGGAACAGGTGTAGGGCTGGATTAGGGTGTGGTAAGGGTGGGTCCAGGTGAATTCGTAGGACACGGGATAGTGCTCTGGCTAACGGTAGGGCAAGGTGTACTGGTCGGCGACGGGCAATGATAGGCTTCGGACTAGAGTGAGCACTGGGCGTTGGTCTAGGGCCCGAGGTAGGGCTAGTGGGAGAGTTAGGCGTAGCGCTGTGGTAGGTAAATGGCAAGGGGTGGGTGTCGGGGTAAACCTCGGAGTAGACCTAAAACAGGGAGTGGGAGATGTGGCTAGGGGTAGGGATGGAGGTGGGCCTATGGGTAGGGGGAGCTGTAGGGCCAGGGGTAGGGGTAGGACCACAGGTAGTGCTAGGCGTAGGCCTAGGGCGATTGGTAGTGCTCTGGGTAACCTAACCCTAACCCTAACCCTAACCCTAACACCAACCCCAACACGAACCCTAACCCTAACCCTAACCCTAACACCAACCCTAACCCTAACCCTAACCCTAACCCTAACACCAACCCCAACCCGAACCCTAACCCTAACCCTAACCTTAACACCAACCCTAACCCTAACCCTAACCCTAACCCTAACCCTAAAACTAACCCTAACGCTAACCCTAACTCTAACCCTAACCCTCACCCCTAACCCTAACTCTAACCCTAACCCTAACACCAACCCTAACCCTAACCATAACCCTAACCCTAACACCAACCCTAACCCTAACCCTAACCCTAAACCCTAACCCTAACCCTAACCCTAACCCTAACACAAACCGCAACCCGAATCCTAACCCTAACCCTAACCCTAACACCAACCCTAACCCTAACCCTAACCCTAACCCTAACACCAACCTCAACCCGAACCCTAACCCTAACCCTAACACCAACCCTAACCCTAACCATAACCCTAACCCTAACCCTAACCCTAAACCTAACCCTAACGCTAACCCTAACCCTAACACTAACCCTAACCCTAACCCCTAACCCTAACCCTAACCCTAACCCTAACACCAACCCTAACCCTAACCCTAACCCTAAACTCTAACCCTAATCCTAACCCTAACCCTTACCCTATCCCTAAACCTAACCCTAACCCTAACTCTAACCCTAACCCTAACACCTAACCCTAACCCTAACCCTAACTCTAACACCAACCCTAACCCAAAACCTAACCCTAACCCTAACCCTAACAACAACCATAAACCTAACCCTAACCCTAACCCTAACCCTAACCCTAAACCTAACCCTAAACCTAACCCTAACCCTAACCCTAATCCTAACCCTAACCCTAACGCTAACCCTAACCCTAACCCTAACCCTAACCCCTAACCCTAACCCTAACCCTAACCCTAACACCAAACCTAACCCTAACCATAACCCTAAGCCTAACACCAAACCTAACACTAACTTTAACCCTAAACCCTAATCCTAACCTTAACCCTAACCCTAACCCTAACCCTAACCCTAACCCTAAACCTAACCCTAACGCTAACCCTAACCCTAACCCTAACCCTAACCCCTAACCCTAACCCTAACCCTAACCCTAAACCCTAACCCTAACCCTAACGCTAACACAAACCGCAACCCGAATCCTAACCCTAACCCTAACCCTAACACCAACCCTAACCCTAACCCTAACCCTAACCCTAACACCAACCCCTACCCAAACCCTAACCCTAACCCTAACACCAACCCTAACCCTAACCATAACTCTAACCCTAACCCTAACCCTAAACCTAACCCTAACGCTAACCCTAACCCTAACACTAACCCTAACCCTAACCCCTAACCCTAACCCTAACCCTAACCCTAACACCAACCCTAACCCTAACCCTAACCCTAAACCCTAACCCTAACACCTAACCCTAACCCTAACCCTAACTCTAACACCAACCCTAACCCAAAACCTAACCCTAACCCTAACCCTAACACCAACCATAAACCTAACCCTAACCCTAACCCTAACACCAACCCTAACCCTAACCCTAACCCTAAACCCTAACCCTAACCCTACCCCTAACCCTAACCCTATAAAGGGCAAGGTGTACTGGTCAGCGACGGGCAAGTTCTAGGCCTCGGACTAGAGGGAGCCATGGGCGTTGGTCTAGGGACCGAGCTAGGGCTAGTTGGAGCGGTAGGCGTAGCGCTGGGGTAGGCATAGGGCAAGGGGTGGGTGTCGAGGTAATCCTCGGAGTAGGCCTAGGGCCAGGAGTGGGAGCTGTGGCTAGGGGTAGGGATGGGGGTTGGCCTATGGGTATGGGGAGCTGTAGGGCCAGGGGTAGTGGTAGGACCAGAGGTAGTGCTAGGCATAGGCCTAGGGCGAGGGGTAGTGCTCGGGGTAACCTAACCTTTACCCTATCCCTAACACTAACCCCTAACCCTAACCCTAACCCTAACCCTAACAACAACCCTAACGCTAAGCCTAACCCTAACCCTAACACCAACCCTAACCGTAACACTAACCTTAAACCCTAACCCTAACCCTAACCTTAACACTAACCCTAACACCAACCCTAACCCTAACCCTAACCCTAACCCTAACTCTAACACCAACCCTAACCCTAACACTAACCCTAAACCCTAACCCTAACCCTAACCCTAACCCTAACACTAACACCAACCCTAACCCTAACACTAACCCTAAACCCTAACCCTAACCCTAACCCTAACCCTAACCCCAACCCCAACCCTAACCCTAACAAGGGGAAGGTGTACTGGTCAGCGACGGGCAAGTTCTAGGCCTCGGACTAGAGGTAGCCATGTGCGTTGGTCTAGGGCACGAGCTAGGGCTAATGGGAGAAGTAGGCGTAGCGCTGGGGTGGGCATAGATCAAGGGGTGGGTGTCGAGGTGAACCTCGGAGTAGGCCTAGGGCCAGGAGTGGGAGCTGAGGCAAGGGGTAGTGATAGTGGTGGGCCTATGGGTAGGGGGAGCTGTAGGGCCAGGGGTAATGATAGGACCAGAGGTAGTGTTAGGCGTCGGCCTAGGGCGATGGGTCGTGCTCGGGGTAGGGTTAGATGAAG
>NC_138046.1:42986034-42988534 GCF_964194185.1 Rhinolophus hipposideros
ACCCTAACCCTAAAAGCAACCCTAACCCTAACCCTAACCCTAAACCCTAACCCTAACCCTACCCATAACCCTAATCCTATAAAAGGCAAGGTGTACTGGTCAGCGACGGGCAAGTTCTAGGCCTCGGACTAGAGGGAGCCATGGGCGTTGGTCTAGGGCCCGAGCTAGGATTAGTTGGAGCGGTAGGCGTAGCGCTGGGGTAGGCATAGGGCAAGGGGTGGGTGTCGAGGTAATCCTCGGAGTAGGCCTAGGGCCAGGAGTGGGAGTTGTGGCTAGGGGTAGGGATGGGGGTGGGCCTATGGGTATGGGGAGCTGTAGGGCCAGGGATAGTGGTAGGACCATAGGTAGTGCTAGGTGTAGGCCTAGGGCGAGGGGTAGTGCTCGGGGTAACCTAACCTTTACCCTAACTTTAACACTAACCCCTAACCCTAACCCTAAACCTAAACCAACCCTAACCGTAACACTAACCCTAAACCCTAACCCTAACCCTAACCCTAACACTAACCCTAAAACGAACCCTAACTCTAAACCTAATCCTAACCCTAACACCAACCCTAACCCTAAAGCTACCCCTAAACCCTAAACCTAACCGTAACCCTAACCCTAACCCTAACACTAACAACGGCAAGGTGTACTGGTCAGCGACGGGCAAGTTCTAGGCCTCAGACTAGAGGGAGCCAAGGGGGTTTGGTCTAGGGCCCGAGCTAGGGCTAGTTGGAGCGGTATGCGTAGCGCTGGGGTAGGCATAGGGCAAGGGGTGGGTGTCGGGATAAACCTCGGACTAGGCCTACGTCCAAAAGTTGGAGCTGTGGCTAGGGGTAGCGATGGGGGTGGGCCTATGGGTAGGGGGAGCTGTAGTGCCAGGGGTAGTTGTAGGACCAGAGGTAGTGCTAGGCATAGGCCTAGGGAGAGGGGTCGTGCTCGGGGTAGGGTTAGGTGAAGGGCTAGTGGTTGGTAGAGACCAACGAGCAGTGTTAGGGTTAGGGCTCATGTTAGGCCTAGGACGAGTGGGAGTGGTAGGGGTTAGCCGAGGGCTAGAGGTAGGTGTCACGGCAGGGCTCCGGGTAGTACTAGGACTCGGAACAGGTGTAGGGCTGGATTAGGGTGTGGTAAGGGTGGGTCCAGGGTGAATTCGTAGGACTCGGGTTAGTGCTCTGGCTAACGGTAGGGCAAGGTGTACTGGTCGGCGACGGGCAATGATAGGCCTCGGACTAGAGTGAGCACTGGGCGTTGGTCTAGGTCCCGAGGTAGGGCTAGTGGGAGAGTTACGCGTAGCGCTGTGGTAGGTAAATGGCAAGGGGTGGGTGTCGGTGTAAACCTCGGAGTAGACCTAAAACAAGGAGTGGGAGATGTGGCTAGGGGTAGAAATGGAGGTGGGCCTATGGGTAGGGGTAGCTGTAGGGCCAGGGGTAGGGGTAGGACCACAGGTAGTGCTAGGCGTAGGCCTAGGGCGATTGGTAGTGCTCGGGGTAACCTAACCCTAACCCTAACCCTAACCCTAACACCAACCCCAACACGAACCCTAACCCTAACCCTAACCCTAACACCAACCCTAACCCTAACCCTAACCCTAAACCTAACACCAACCCCAACCCGAACCCTAACCATAACCCTAACCCTAACACCAACCCTAACCCTAACCCTAACCCTAACCCTAACCCTAAACCTAACCCTAACGCTAACCCTAACTCTAACCCTAACCCTCACCCCTAACCCTAACCCTAACCCTAACCCTAACCCTAACACCAACCCTAACCCTAACCATAACCCTAACCCTAACACCAACCCTAACCCTAACCCTAACCCTAAACCCTAACCCTAACCCTAACCCTAACACCAACCCCAACCCGAACCCTAACCCTAACCCTAACCCTAACACAAACCCTAACCCTAACCCTAACCCTAACCCTAACACCAACCCCAACCCGAACCCTAACCCTAACCCTAACACCAACCCTAACCCTAAACCTAACCCTAAACCTAAACCTAACCCTAACGCTAACCCTAACCCTAACACTAACCCTAACCCTAACCACTAACCCTAACCCTAACCCTAACCCTAACACCCACTCTAACCCTAACCCTAACCCTAAACCCTAACCCTAACCCTAACCCTAACCCTAACCCTAAACCTAACCCTAACCCTAACCCTAACCCTAACACCTAACCCTAACCCTAACCCTAACTCTAACACCAACCCTAACCCAAAACCTAACCCTAACCCTAACCCTAACACCAACCATAAACCTAACCCTAACCCTAACCCTAACACCAACCCTAACCCTAACCCTAACCCTAAACCCTAACCCTAACCCTACCCCTAACCCTAACCCTATAAAGGGCAAGGTGTACTGGTCAGCGACGGGCAAGTTCTAGGCCTCGGACTAGAGAAAGCCATGGGCGTTGGTCTAGGGCCCGAGCTAGGGCTAGTTGGAGCGGTAGGCGTAGCGCTGGGGTAGGCATAGGGCAAGGGGTGGGTGTCGAGGTAATCCTCGGAGTA
>NC_138046.1:42993534-42998534 GCF_964194185.1 Rhinolophus hipposideros
TAACCCTAACCCTAATCCTAACCCTAACACCTAACCCTAAACCTAACCCTAAGTCTAACACCAACCCTAACCCAAAACCTAACCCTAACACTAACCCTAACACCAACCATAAACCTAACCCTAACCCTAACCCTAACACCAACCCTAACCCTAACCCTAACCCTAAACCCTAACCCTAACCCTACCCCTAACCCTAACCCTATAAAGGGCAAGGTGTACTGGTCAGCGACGGGCAAGTTCTAGGCCTCGGACTAGAGGGAGCCATGGGCGTTGGTCTAGGGCCCGAGCTAGGGCTAGTTGGAGCGGTAGGCGTAGCGCTGGTGTAGGCATAGGGCAAGGGGTGGGTGTCGAGGTAATCCTCGTAGTAGGCCTAGGGCCAGGAGTGGGAGCTGTGGCTAGGGGTAGGAATGGGGGTTGGCCTATGGGTATGGGGAGCAGTAGGGCCAGGGGTAGTGGTAGGACCAGAGGTAGTGCTAGGCGTAGGCCTAGGGCGAGGGGTAGTGCTCGGGGTAACCTAACCTTTACCCTAACCCTAACACTAACCCTTAACCCTAACCCTAACCCTAACCCTAACAACAACCCTAACGCTAAGCCTAACCCTAACCCTAACACCAACCCTAACCGTAACACTAACCTTAAACCCTAACCCTAACCCTAACCCTAACACTAACCCTAACACCAACCCTAACCCTAACCCTAACCCTAACCCTAACACCAACCGCAAACCGAACCCTAACCCTAACCCTAACCCTAACACCAACCCTAACCCTAACCCTAACCCTAACCCTAAACCTAACCCTAACGCTAACCCTAACCCTAACCCTAACCCCTAACCCTAACCCTAACCCTAACCCTAACCCTAACACCAACCCTAACCCTAACCCTAACCCCTAACCCTAACCCTAACCCTAACCCTAACCCTAACCCTAAACCTAACCCTAACGCTAACCCTAACCCTAACCCTAACCCTAACCCCTAACCCTAACCCTAACCCTAACCCTAACCCTATCCCTAACCCTAACCCTAACCCTAACCTTAACCCTAAACCTAACCCTAAACCTAACCCTAACCCTAACCCTAACCCTAACCCTAACACCTAACCCTAACCCTAACCCTAACTCTAACACAAACCCTAACCCTAACCCTAACCCTAACCCCTAACCCTAACCCTAACCCTAACCCTAACCTACCACTAACCCTAACCCTAACCCTAACCCTAACCCTAACACCAACCCTAACCCTAACCCTAACCCTAAACCCTAACCCTAACCCTAACCCTAACCCTAACCCTAACCCTAACCCCAACCCTAACCCTAACAAGGGGAAGGTGTACTGGTTAACGACGGGCAAGTTCTAGGCCTCGGACTAGAGGTAGCCATGTGCGTTGGTCTAGGGCACGAGCTAGGGCTAATGGGAGAAGTAGGCGTAGCGCTGGGGTGGGCATAGAGCAAGGGGTGGGTGTCGAGGTGAACCTCGGAGTAGGCCTAGGGCCAGGAGTGGGAGCTGTGGCAAGGGGTAGGGATGGTGGTGGGCCTATGGGTAGGGGGAGCTGTAGGGCCAGGGGTAGTGATAGGACCAGAGGTAGTGCTAGGCGTCGGCCTAGGGCGATGGGTCGTGCTCGGGGTACGGTTAGATGAAGGGCTAGTGGTTGGCAGAGACCAACGAGCAGTGTTAGGGTTAGGGCTCATGTTAGGCCTAGGACGAGTGGGAGTGGTAGGAATTAGCCGAGGGCTAGGGGTAGGTGTCACGGCAGGGCTCAAGGTAGTACTAGGACTCGGAACAGGTGTAGGGCTGGATTAGGGTGTGGTAAGGGTGGGTCCAGGGTGAATTCGTAGGACACGGGTTAGTGCTCTGGCTAACGGTAGGGCAAGGTGTACTGGTCGGCGACGGGCAATGATAGGCCTCGGACTAGAGTGAGCACTGGACGTTGGTCTAGGGCCCGAGGTAGGGCTAGTGGGAGAGTTAGGCGTAGCGCTGTGGTAGGTAAATGGCAAGGGGTGGGTGTCGGGGTAAACCTCGAAGTAGACCTAAAACAAGGAGTGGGAGATGTGGCTAGGGGTAGGGATGGAGGTGGGCCTATGGGTAGGGGGAGCTGTAGGGCCAGGGGTAGGGGTAGGACCACAGGTAGTGCTAGGCGTAGGCCTAGGGCGATTGGTAGTGCTCGGGGTAACCTAACCCTAACCCTAACCCTAACCCTAACACCAACCCCAACACGAACCCTAACCCTAACCCTAACCCTAACACCAACCCTAAACCTAACCCTAACCCTAACCCTAACACCAACCCCAACCCGAACCCTAACCCTAACCCTAACCCTAACACCAACACTAACCCTAACCCTAACCCTAACCCTAACCCTAAACATAACCCTAACGCTAACCCTAACTCTAACCCTAACCCTCACCCCTAACCCTAACCCTAACCCTAACCCTAACACCAACCCTAACCCTAACCATAACCCTAACCCTAACACCAACCCTAACCCTAACCCTAACCCTAAACCCTAACCCTAACCCTAACCCTAACCCTAACACCAACCCCAACCCGAATCCTAACCCTAACCCTAACACCAACCCTAACCTTAACCCTAACCCTAACCCTAACCCTAACCCTAAACCTAACGCTAACGCTAACCCTAACCCTAACACTAACCCTAACCCTAACCCCTAACCCTAACCCTAACCCTAACCCTAACACCAATTCTAACCCTAACCCTAACCCTAAACCTAACCCTAACCCTAACCCTAACCCTAACATGTAACCCTGACCCTAACCCTAACTCTAACACCAACCCTAACCCAAAACCTAACCCTAACCCTAACCCTAACACCAACCCTAACCCTAACCCTAACACTAAACCCTAACCCTAACCCTACCCCTAACCCTAACCCTATAAAGGGCAAGGTGTACTGGTCAGCGACGGGCAAGTTCTAGGCCTCGGACTAGAGGGAGCCATGGGCGTTGGTCTAGGGCCCGAGCTAGGGCTAGTTGGAGCGGTAGGCGTAGCGCTGGGGTAGGCATAGGGGAAGGGGTGGGTGTCGAAGTAATCCTCGGAGTAGGCCTAGGGCCAGGAGTGGGAGCTGTGGCTAGGGGTAGGGATGGGGGTTGGCCTATGGGTATGGGGAGCTGTAGGGCCAGGGGTAGTGGTAGGACCAGAGGTAGTGCTAGGAGTAGGCCTAGGGCGAGGGGTAGTGCTCGGGGTAACCTAACCTTTACCCTAACACTAACCCCTAACCCTAACCCTAACCCTAACCCTAACAACAACCCTAACGCTAAGCCTAACCCTAACCCTAACACCAACCCTAACCGTAACACTAACCTTAAACCCTAACCCTAACCCTAACCCTAACACTAACCCTAACACCAACCCTAACCCTAAACCTAACCCTAACCCTAACACCAACCCCAAACCGAACCCTAACCCTAACCCTAACCCTAACACCAACCCTAACCCTAACCCTAACCCTAACCCTAACCCTAACCCTAACCCTAAACCTAACCCTAACGCTAACCCTAACCCTAACCCTAACCCTAACCCCTAACCCTAACCCTAACCCTAACCCTAACACCAACCCTAACCCTAACCCTAACCCCTTACCCTAACCCTAACCCTAACCCTAACCCTAAACCTAACCCTAACGCTAACCCTAACCCTAACCCTAACCCTAACCCCTAACCCTAACCCTAACCCTAACTCTAACACCAAACCTAACCCTAACCATAACCCTAAGCCTAACACCAAACCTAACACTAACCCTAACCCTAAACCCTAACCCTAACCCTAACCCTAAACCTAACCCTAACCCTAACCCTAAACCTAACCCTAACCCTAACCCCAAACCTAACCCTAACACCTAACCCTAAACCTAACCCTAACTCTAACATCAACCCTAACCCTAACCCTAACCCTAACCCCTAACCCTAACCCTAACCCTAACCCTAACCTACCACTAACCCTAACCCTAACCCTAACCCTAACCCTAACGCCAACCCTAACCCTAACAAGGGGAAGGAGTACTGGTCAGCGACGGGCAAGTTCTAGGCCTCGGACTAGAGGTAGCCATGTGTGTTGGTCTAGGGCACGAGCTAGGGCTAATGGGAAAAGTAGGCGTAGCGCTGGGGTGGGCATAGAGCAAGGGATGTGTGTCGAGGTGTACCTCGGAGTAGGCCTAGGGCCAGGAGTGGGAGCTGTGGCAAGGGGTAGGGATGGTGGAGGGCCTATGGGTAGGGGGAGCTGTAGGGCCAGGGGTAGTGATAGGACCAGAGGTAGTGCTAGGCGTCGGCCTAGGGCGATGGGTCGTGCTCGGGGTACGGTTAGATGAAGGGCTAGTGGTTGGCAGAGACCAACGAGCAGTGTTAGGGTTAGGGCTCATGTTAGGCCTAGGACGAGTGGGAGTGGTAGGGGTTAGACGAGGGCTAGGGGTAGGTGTCACGGCAGGGCTCCGGGTAGTACTAGGACTCGGAACAGGTGTAGGGCTGGATTAGGGTGTGGTAAGGGTGGGTCCAGGGTGAATTCGTAGGACACGGGTTAGTGCTCTAGCTAACGGTAGGGCAAGGTGTACTGGTCGGCGACGGGCAATGATAGGCCTCAGACTAGAGTGAGCACTGGACGTTGGTCAAGGGCCCGAGGTAGGGCTAGTGGGAGAGTTAGGCGTAGCGCTGTGGTAGGTAAATGGCAAAAGGTGGGTGTCGGGGTAAACCTCGGAGTAGACCTAAAACAAGGAGTGGGAGATGTGGATAGGGGTAGGGATGGAGGTGGGCCTATGGGTAGGGGGAGCTGTAGGGCCAGGGGTAGGGGTAGGACCACAGGTAGTGCTAGGCGTAGGCCTAGGGCGATTGGTTGTGCTCGGGGTAACCTAACCCTAACCCTAACCCTAACCCTAACACCAACCCCAACACGAACCCTAACCCTAACCCTAACCCTAACACCAACCCTAAACCTAACCCTAGCCCTAACCCTACCACCAACCCCAATCCGAACCCTAACCCTAACCCTAACC
>NC_138046.1:43003534-43036034 GCF_964194185.1 Rhinolophus hipposideros
GAGCCATGGGCTTTGTTCTAGGGCCCGAGCTAGGGCTAGTGGGGGCGGTACGCGTAGCGCTGGGATAGGCATAGGGTAAGGGGTGGGTGTCGAGGTAATCCTCGGATTGGCCTAGGGCCAGGAGTGGGAGCTGTGGCTAGGGGTAGGGATGAGGGTGGGCCTATGGGAAGGGGGAGCTGTAGGGCCAGGGGTAGTGGTAGGACCAGAGGTAGTGCTAGGCGTAGGCCTAGTGCGAGGGGTCGTGCTCGGGGTAGGGTTAGGTGAAGGGCTAGTGGTTGGCAGAGGCCAACGAGAAGTGTTAGGGTTAGGGCTCATGTTAGGCCTAGGATGAGAGGTAGTGGTAGGGGTTAGCCAAAGGCTAGGGGTAGGTGTCACGGGAGGGCTCCGGGTAGTCCTAGGACCCGAAACAGGTGTTGCACTGTATTAGGGTGTGGTAAGGGTGGGTCCAGGCTGATTTCGTAGGACACGGGTTATTGCTCTGGCTAACGGTAGGGCAAGGTAAACTGGTCGGTGACGGGCAAGTGGTAGGCCTCGGACTAGAGTGAGCACTGGGCGTTGGTCTAGGGCCCGAGGTAGGGCTAGTGGGAGTGGTAGGCGTAGCGCTGGGGTAGGCAAAGGGCAAGGGGTGGGTGTCGGGGTAAACCTCGGAGTAGGCCTAGGGCCAGGAGTTGGAGCTGTGGCTAGGGGTAGGGATGGGGGTGGGCCTATGGGTAGGGGGAGCTGTAGGGCCAGGGGTAGTGGCAGGACCAGAGGTAGTGCTAAGCGTAGGCCTAGGGCGAGGGGTCGTGCTCGGGGTAGGGTTAGGTGAAGGGCTAGTGTTTGGCAGAGGCCCACGGGCAGTTTTCGGGTTAGGGCTCATGTTAAGCCTAGGACTAGTGGTAGTGGTAGGGGTTGGCCGAGGGCTAGGGGTAGGTGTCACAGGAGGGCTCCAGGTAGTCCTAGGACTCGGAACAGGTGTAGGGCTGGATTACGGTGTTGCTAAGTGTGGGTCCAGGGTGATTTCGTACGACCCGGGTTAGTGCTCTGGCTAACGGTAGGGCAAGGTTTACTGGTCGGCGACAGGCAAGTGCTAGGCCTCGGAATAGAGTGAGCACTGGGCGTTGGTCTAGGGCCGATCTAGGGCTAGTGGGAGCGGTAGGCGTAGCGCTGGTGTAGGCATAGGGCAAGGTGTGGGTGTCGGGGTAAACCTCGGAGTAGGCCTTGGGCCAGAAGTTGGAGCTGTGGCTAGGGGTAGGGATAGGGGTGGGCCTAAGAGTGGGGGCAGCTTATGGCTTGGGGTAGGGGTAGGACCAGAGGTAGTGTTAGGCGTAGGCCTAGGGCGAAAGGTAGTGCTCGTGGTAGGGTTATGTGAAGGGCTAGTGGTTGGCAGAGGCCCACGGGCAGTGTTTGTGTTAGGGCTCATGTTAGGCCTAGGAATAGTGGTAGTGGTAGTGGTTGGCCGAGGGCTAGGGGTAGGTGTCACGGGAGGCCTCCGGCTAGTCCTAGGACTCGGAACGGTGTAGGGCTGTATTAGGGTGTGGCTAAGGGTGGGTCCAGGGTGATTTCGTAGAACACGGGTTTGTGCTCTGGCTAACGGTAGTGCAAGGTGTACTGGTCGGCGACGGGCCAGTGCTAGGCCTCGGACTACAGTGAACACTGGTCGTTGGTTTAGTGGCCGAGCTAGGGCTAGTGGGAGCAGGAGGCGTAGCACTGGGGTAGGCATAGGGCAAGGGTTGGGTGTCGGGGTAAACCTCAGAGTTGGCCTAGGACCAGGAGTGGGAGCTGTGGCTAGGGGTAGAGATGGGGGTGGGCCTATGGGTAGGGGGAGCTGTAGGGCCAGGGGTAGTGGCAGGACCAGAGGTAGGGCTAGGCGTAGACCTAGGGCGAGGGGTAGTGCTCGGGGTGACCTAACCCTAACCATAACCCTAACCCTAACCCTAACCCTAACCCTAACCCTAACACCAACCCTAACCCTAAAACCAACCCTAACAGTAACCCTAACCCTAAACCCTAACCCTAACCCTAATCCTAACCCTAACCCTAACCCTAACCCTAACCCTAACCCTAACAAGGGCAAGGTGTACTGCTCAGCGACGGGCAAGTTCTAGGACTCGGACTAGAGGGAGCCATGGGCGTTGGTCTAGGGCCCGAGCTAGGGCTAGTGGGAACGGTACGCGTAGCGCTGGGGTAGGCATAGGGCAAGGGTTGGGTGTTGAGGTAATCCTAGGAGTTGGCCTAGGGCCAGGAGTGGGAGCTGTGGCTAGGGGTAGGGATGAGGGTGGGACTATGGGAAGGGGGAGCTGTAGGGCCAGGGGTAGTGGTAGGACCAGAAGTAGTGCTAGGGGTAGGCCTAGGGCGAGGGATCGTGCTTGGGGTAGGGTTAGGTGAAGGGCTAGTGGTTGGCAAAGGCCAACGAGCAGTGTTAGGGTTAGGGCTCATGTTAGGCCTAGGACGAGAGGTAGTGGTAGGGGTTAGCCGAGGGCTAGGGTTAGGTGTCACGGGAGGGCTCCGGGTAGTCCTAGGACCCGAAACAGGTGTTGGGCTGGATTAGGGTGTGGTAAGGGTGGGTCCAGGTTGATTTCGTAGGACACGGGTTAGTGCTCTGGCTAACGGTAGGGCAAGGTGTACTGGTCGGCGACGGGCAAGTGGTAGGCCTCGGACTAGAGGGAGCACTAGGCGTTGGTCTAGGGCCCGAGCTAGGGCTAGTGGGAACGGTAGGCGTAGCGCTGGAGTAGGCATAGGGCAAGGGGTGGGTGTCGGGGTAAACCTCGGAGTAGGCCTAGGAACAGGAGTGGGAGCTGTGGCTAGGGGTAGAGATGGGGGTGTGCCTATGGGTAGGGGGAGCTGTAGGGCCAGGTGTAGTTGTAGGACAAGAGGTAGTGCTAGGCGTAGGCCTAGGGCGAGGGATAGTGCTCGGGGTAACCTAACCCTAACCATAACCCTAACCCTAACACTAACCCTAACCCTAACCCTAACAATAACCCTAACACCAACCCTAACCCTAACACCAACCCTAACTCTAACACTAACCCTAAACCCTAACCCTAACCCTAACACTAACCCTAACCCTAACAAAAGCAAGGTGTACTGGTCAGCGACGGGCAAGTTCTAGGCCTCGGACTAGAGGGAGCCATGGGCGTTGTTCTAGGGCCCGAGCTAGGGCTAGTGGGAGCGGTACGCGTAGCGCTGGGGTAGGCATAGGGCAAGGGGTGGGTGTCGAGGTAAACCTCGGAGTAGGCCTAGGGCCAGGAGTGGGAGCTGTGGCTAGGTGTAGGGATGGGGGTGGACCTATGGGTAGGGGGATCTGTAGGGCCAGGGGTAGTGGTAGGACCAGAGGTAGTGCTAGGCGTAGGCCTAGGGCGAGAGGTCGTGCTCGGGGTAGGGTTAGGTTAAGGGCTAGTGATTGGCAGAGACAACGAGCAGTGTTAGGGTTAGGGCTCATGTTAGGCCTATGACGAGTGGTAGTGGTAGGGGTTAGCCGAGGGCTAGGGGTAGGTGTCACGGGAGGGCTCCGGGTAGTCCTAGGACTCGGAACAGGTGTAGGGCTGGATTAGGGTGTGGTAAGGGTGGGTCCAGGGTGATTTCATAGGTCACGGGTTAGTGCTCTGGCTAAAGGTAGGGCAAGGTGTACTGGTCGGCGACGGGCAAGTGGTAGGCCTCGGACTAGAGTGAGCACTGGGCGTTGGTCTAGGGCCCGAGCTAGGGCTAGTGAAAGCGGTAGGCGTAGCGCTGGGTCAGGCATAGGGCAAGGGTTGGGTGTCGGGGTAAACCTCGGAGTAGGCCTAGGGCCAGGAGTGGGAGCTGTGGCTTGGGGTAGAGATGGGGTTGGGCCTATGGGTAGGGGGAGCTGTAGGGTCAGGGGTAGTGGTAGGACCAGAGGTAGTGCTAGGCGTAGGCCTAGGGCGAGGGGTAGTGCTCGGGGTAACCTAACCCTAACCATAACCCTAACCCTAACCCTAACACCAACCCTAACCGTAACCCTAAACCTAACCCTAACCCTAACCCTAACACCAACCCTAACCCTAACCCTAACCCTAAACCCTAACCCTAACCCTAACCCTAACCCTAACACTAACCCTAACAGCAACCCTAAACTTAACCCTAACCCTAACCCTAACACCAACCCTAACCCTAACCCTAACCCTAAACCCTAACCCTAACCCTAACCCTAACCCTAACCCTAACAAGGGCAAGGTGTACTGGTCAGCGACGGGCAAGTTCTAGGCCTCGAACTAGAGGGAGCCATGGGCGTTGGTCTAGGGCCCGAACTAGGGCTAGTGGGAGCGATAGGCGTAGCGCTGGGGTAGGCATAGGGCAAAAGGTGGGTGTCGAGGTAAACCTCGGAGTAGGCCTAGGACCAGGAGTGGGAGCTGTGGCTAGGGGTAGGGATGGGGGTGGGCCTATGGGTAGGGGGAGCTCTAGGGCCAGGGGTAATGGTAGGAACAGAGGTAGTGCTAGGCGTAGTCCTAGGGCGAGGGGTCGAGCTCGGGGTAGGGTGAGGTGAACGACTACTGTTTGGCATAGGTTCACGGGCAGTGTTAGGCTTAGGGCTCATGTTAGGCCTAGGACTAGTGGTAGTGGTAGGTGTTGGCCGAGGGCTAGGGGTAGGTGTCACAGGAGGGCTCCGGGTAGTCCTAGGACTCAGAACGGATGTAGGCCTGGATTAGGGTGTGGCTAAGGGGGGTCCAGGGTGATTTCATAGGACACTGGTTAGTGCTCTGGCTAACGGTAGGGCAAGGTGTACTGGTCGGCGAGGTGCAAGTGCTAGGCCTCAGACTAGAGTGAGCACTGGGCGTTGGTCTATGGCCCGAGGTAGGGCTAGTGGGAGCGGTAGGCGTAGCGCTGGTGTAGGCAAAGGGCAAGTGGTGGGTGTCGGGGTAAACCTCGGAGTAGGCCTAGGACAAGGAGTGGGAGCTGTGGCTAGGGGTAGGGATGGAGGTGGGCCTATGGGTAGGGGGAGCTGTAGGGCCAGGGGTAGGGGTAGGACCAGAGGTAGTGCTAGGTGTAGGCCTAGGGCGAGGGTTAGTGCTCGGGGTAACCTAACCCTAACCCTAACCCTAACCCCTAACCCCTAACACTAACCCTAACCCTAACCCTAACACCAACCCTAACCCTAACCCTAACCCTAACCCTTTCACCAACCCTAACCCTAACACTAACCCTAAACAGTAACCCTAACCCTAACACTAACCCTAACCCTACCCCTAACAAGGGCAAGGTGTACTGGTCAGCGACGGGCAAGGTCTAGGCCTCGGACTAGAGGGAGCCATGGGAGTTGGTCTAGGGCCCGAGCTAGGGCTAGTGGGAGCGGTACGCGTAGCGCTGGGTTAGGCATAGGGCAAGGGGTGGGTGTCGAGGTACACCTCGGAATAGGCTTAGGGCCAGGAGTGAGAGCTGTGGCTAGGGGTAGGGATGGGGGTGGACCTATGGGTAGGGGGATCTGTAGGGCCAGGGGTAGTGGTAGGACCATAGGTCGTGCTAGGCGTAGGCTTAGGGCGAGGGGTCTTGCTCGGGGTAGGGTTAGGTGAAGGGCTAGTGGTTGGCAGAGTCCAACGAGCAGTGTTAGGATTAGGGCTCATGTTAGGCCTAGGACTAGAGGTAGTGGTAGGGGTTAGCCGAGGGCTAGGGGTAGGTGTCACGGGAGGGCTCCGGGTAGTACTAGGACCCGGAACAGGTGTTGGGCTGGATTAGGGTGTGGTAAGGGTGGGTCCAGGGTGATTTCGTAGGACACGGGTTAGTGCTCTGGCTAACGGTAGGGCAAGGTGTACTGGTCGGCGACGGGCTAGTGGTAGGCCTCGGACTAGAGGGAGCACTGGGCGTTGGTCTAGGGCCCGAGCTAGGGCTAGTGGGAGCGGTAGGCGTAGCGCTGGGGTAGGCATAGGGCAAGGGGTGGGTGTCAGGGTAAACCTCGGAGTAGGCCTAGGGCCAGGAGTGGGAGCTGTGGCTAGGGGTAGCGATGGGGGTGGGCCTATGGGTAGGGCGAGCTGTAGGGCCAGGGTTAGGGGTAGGACCACAGGTAGTGCTAGGCGTAGGCCTAGTGCGAGGGGTAGTGCTAGAGGTAACCTAACCCTAACCCTAAACCTAACCCTAACCCCTAACCCTAACCGTAACCCTAACACTAACCCTAACACCAACCCTAACCCTAACCCTAACCCTAACCCTAACACAAACCCTAATTGTAACCCTAACCCTAAACCCTAACCTTAACCCTAACCCTAACCCTAACCCTAACCCAAACCCTAAAAAGGGCAAGGTGTACTGGTCAGTGACGGGCAAGTTCTAGGCCTAGGACTAGCGGCAGCCATGTGCGTTGGTCTAGGGCCCGAGCTAGGGCTAGTGGGAGCGGTAGGAGTAGCGCTGGTGTAGGCATAGGGCAAGGGGTGGGTGTCGAGGTAAACCTCGGAGTAGGCCTAGGGTCAGGAGTGGGAGCTGTGGCTAGGGGTAGAGATGGGGGTGGGCTTATGGGTAGGGGGAGCTGTAGGGCCAGGGGTAGGGGTAGGACCACAGGTAGTGCTAGGCGTAGACCTAGGGCGATTGGTAGTGCTCGGGGTACCCTAACCCTAACCCTAACCCTAACACTAACCCTAACACCAACCCTAAACCTAACCCTAACCATAACCCTAACACCAACACTAACCCTAACCCTAACCCTAAACCCTAACCCTAACCCTAACCCTAATCCTAACCCTAACCCTAACCCTAACCCTAACACCAACCATAACCCTAACCCTAACACTAACACCAACCCTAAACCTAACACTAACCCTAAACCCTAACCCTAACCCTAACACTAAACCTAACCCTAACAAGGGAAAGGTGTACTGGTCAGCAAAGGGCAAGTTCTAGGCCTCGGACTAGAGGGAGCCATGGGCGTTGGACTAGGGCCCGAGCTAGGGCTAGTAAGAGCGGTTCTCGTATCGCTGGGGTAGGCATAGGGCAAGGGGTGGGTGTCGAGGTACACCTCGGAATAGGCTTAGGGCCAGGAGTGGGAATTGTGGCTAGGGGTAGGTATTCGGGTGGACCTATGGGTAGGGGGATCTGTAGGGCCAGGGGTAGTGGTAGGACCAGAGGTAGTGCTAGGCGTAGGCCTAGGGCGAGGGGTAGTGCTCGGGGTAACCTAACCCTAACCCTAACTGTAACCCTAACCCTAACCCCTAACCCTAACCCTAACCCTAACCCTAACACCAACCCTAACTCTAACCCTAACCCTAACCCTAACACCAACCCTAACCCTAACCCTAACCCTAAGCCTTTCACCAACCCTAACCCTAACAGTAACCCTAACCCTAACCCTAACCCTAACACTAACCCTAACCCTAACGAGGGCAATGTGTACTGGTCAGCGACGGGCTAGTTCTAGGCCTCGGACTAGAGGGAGCCATGGGCGTTGGTCTAGTGCCCGAGCTAGGGCTAGTGGGAGCGGTACGCGTAGCGCTGGGGTAGGCATAGTGCAAGGGGTGGGTGTCGAGGTACACCTCGGAATAGGCTTAGGGCCAAAAGTGGGAGCTGTGGCTAGGGGTAGGGATGGGGGTGGACCTATGGGTAGGGGTATTTGTAGGGCCAGGGGTAGTGGTAGGACCAGAGGTAGTGCTAGGCGTACGCCTAGTGCGAGGGGTCGTGCTCGGGGTAGGGTTAGGTGAAGGGCTAGTGGTTGTCAGAGGCCAACGAGCAGTGTTAGGGTTAGGGCTCATGTTAGGCCTAAGACGAGTGGTAGTGGTAGGGGTTAGCCGAGGGCTAGGGGTAGGTGTCACGGAGGGCTCCGTGTAGTCCTAGGACCCGGAACAGGTGTTGGGCTGGATTAGGGTGTGGTAAGGGTGGGTCCAGTGTGATTTTGTAGGACACGGGTTAGTGCTCTGGCTAACGGTAGGGCAAGGTGTACTGGTCGGCGACGGGCAAGTGGTAGGCCTCGCACTAGAGGGAGCACTGGGCGTTGGTCTAGGGCCCGAGCTAGGGCTAGTTGGAGTGGTAGGCGTAGCGCTGGGGTAGGCATAGGGCAAGGGTTGGGTGTCGTGGTAAACCTCGGAGTAGGCCTAGGGCCAGGAGTTGGAGCTGTGGCTATGAGTAGCGAAGGGGGTGGTCCTATGGGTAGGGGGAGCTGTATGGCCAGGGGTAGGGGTAGGACCAGAGGTAGTGGTAGGCGTAGGCATAGGTCGAGGAATAGTGCTCGGGATAGGGTTAGGTGAACGGCTACTGTATGGCATAGGCCCACGTGCAGTGTTAGGCTTAGGGCTCATGTTAGGCCTAGGACTAGTGGTAGTGGTAGGGGTTGGCCGAGGGCTACAAGTAGGTGTCACAGGAGGGCTCCGGGTAGTCCTAGGACACAGAACGGATGTAGCGCTGGATTAGGGTGTGGCTAAGTGTGGGTCCAGGGTGATTTCGTAGGACACGTGTTAGTGCTCTGGCTAACGGTAGGGCAAGGTATACTCGTCGGCGACGAAAAGTGCTAGGCCTCGGACTAGAGTGAGCACTGTGCGTTGGTCTAGGGCCCGAGCTAGGGCTAGTGGGAGCAATAGGCGTAGCGCGGGGGTATCAAAGGGCAAGGAATGATTGTCGGGGTAAACTTCAAAGTAGGCATAGACCAGGAGTGGGAGCTGTTGCTAGGGGTAGGGATGGGGGTGGGCCTATGGGTAGGGGGAGCTGTAGGGCCAGGGGTAGGTGTAGGACCACAGGTAGTGCTAGGCGTAGGCCTAGGGCGAGGGGTAGTGTTCTGGGTAACCTAACCTTAACCCTAACCCTAACCCTAACCCTAACCCCTAACACTAACCCTAACACCAACCCTAACCCTAATCCTAACCCTAACCCTAACACCAACCCTGACCCTAAACCTAACCCTAAACCCTAACCCTAACCCTAACCGTAACCCTAACCCTAACAACGGCAAGGTGTACTGGTCAGCGACGGACAAGTTCTAGACCTCGGACTAGAGGGAGCACTGGGCGTTGGTCTAGGGCCCCAGCTAGGACTAGTGGGAGCGGTAGGCGTAGCGCTGGGGTAGGCATAGGTCAAAAGGTGGGTGTCGGGGAAAACCTCGGAGTAGGCCTAGGGCCAGGAGTTGGAGCTGTGCCTAGGGGTAGCGATGGGGGTGGGCCTATGGGTAGGGGGAGCTGTAGGGCCAGGTGTAGGGGTAGGACCAGAGGTAGTGGTAGGCGTAGGCCTAGGGCGAGGGGTAGTGTTCTGGGTAACCTAACCTTAACCCTAACCCTAACCCTAACCCTAACCCCTAACCCTAACCCTAACACTAAACCTAACCCTAACCCTAACCCTAACCCTTTCACCAAACCTAACCTTAACACTAACCCTAAACCCTAACCCTAACCCTAACACTAACCCTAACCCTAACACCAACCCTAACCCTAACCCTAACCTTAACCCTAACACCAACCCTAACCCTAACCGTAACCCTAAACCCTAACCCTAACCTAACCCTAACCCTAACCCTAACAATGGCAAGGTGTACTGGTCAGCGACGGGCAAGTTCTATGCCTCGGACTAGAGGGAGTCATGGGCGTTGGTCTAGGGCCCGAGCTAGGGCTAGTGGGAGCGGTACGCGTATCGCTGGGGTAGGCATATGGCAAGGGGTGGGTGTCGAGGTACACCTCGGAGTAGGCTTAGGGCCAGGAGTGGGAATTGTGGCTAGGGGTAGGGATGGGGGTGGACCTATGGGTAGGGGGATCTGTAGGGCCAGGGGTAGTGGTAAGACAAGATGTAGTGCTAGGCGTAGGCCTAGGGCGAGGGGTCGTGCTCAGGGTAGGGTTAGGTGAAGGGCTAGTGGTTGGCAGAGGCCAAAGAGCAGTGTTAGGTTTAGGGCTCATGTTATGCCTAGGACGAGTGGTAGTGGTAGGGGTTAGACGGGGGCTAGGAGTAGGTGTCACGGGAGGGCTCCGTGTAGTCCTAGGACTCGGAACAGGTGTAGGGCTGGATTAGGGTGTGGTAAAGGTGGGTACAGGGTGATTTCGTAGGACACGGGTTAGTGTTCTGGCTAACGGTAGGGCAAGGTTTACTGGTCGGCGACGGGCAATGGTAGGCCTCGGACTAGAGGGAGCAGTGGGCGATGGTCTAGGGCCCGAGCTAGGGCTAGTGGGAGCAATAGGCGTAGCGCTGGCGTAGGCATAGGGCAAGCGTTGGGTGTCGGGGTAAACCTCTGAGTAGGCCTAGGGCCAGGAGTGGGAGCTGTGGCTAGGGGTTGCGATGGGGGTGGGCCTATGGGTATGGGGAGCTGTAGGGCCAGGGGTAGGGGTAGGAACAGAGGTAGTGCTAGGCGTAGGCCTAGGGCGAGGGGTAGTGCTCGGGGTAACCTAACCCTAACCCTAACCCTAACCCTAACCCTAACAAGGGCAAGGTGTACTGGTCAGCGACGGGCAAGTTCTAGCCCTCGGAATAGAGGAAGCCATGTGCGTTGGATTAAAGACCGAGCTAGGGCTAGTGGGCGCGGTAGGCGTAGCGCTGGGGTAGGCATAGGGCAAGGGGTGGGTGTCGAGGTAAACCTCGGAGTACGCCTAGGGCCAGGAGTGGGAGCTGTGGCTAGGGGTAGGGATGGGGGTGGGCCTATGGGTAGGGGTAGCTCTAGGGCCAGGGGTAGTGGTAGGACCAGAGGTAGTGCTAGGCGTAGTCCTAAGGCGAGGGGTCGTGCTCGGGGTAGGGTTAGGTGAACAACTACTGTTTGGCATAGGTTCACGGACAGTGTTAGGCTTAGGGCTCATTTTAGGCCTAGGACTAGTGGTAGTGGTAGGGGTTGGCCGAGGGCTAGGGTTAGGTGTCACAGGAGGGCTCCGTGTAGTCCTAGGACTCAGAACAAATGTAGGGCTGGATTAGGGTGTGGCTAAGGGTGGGTCCAGGGTGATTTCGTAGGACACGAGTTAGTACTCTGTCTAACGGTAGGGCAAGGTGTACTGGTCGGCGAGGGGCAAGTGTTAGGCCTCGGACAAAAGAGAGAACGGGCGTTGGTCTAGGGCCTGAGCTAGTGCTAGTGGGAGCGCTAGGCGTAGCCCTTGGGTATCAAAGGGCAAGGGGTGGGTGTCAAGGTAAACCTCAAAGTAGGACTAAGACCAGGAGCAGGAGCTGTGGCTAGGGGTAGGGATGGGGGTGAGCCTATGGGTAGGGGGAGCTGTAGGGCCAGTGTTAGGGGTAGGACCACAGGTAGTGCTAGGCGTAGGCCTAGTGCGAGGGGTAGTGCTAGAGGTAACCTAAACCTAACCATAACCCTAACCCTAACCCTAACACTAACCCTAACACCAACCCTAACCCTAACCCTAACACCAACTCTAACCCTAACCCTAACCCTAACCCTAACACCAACCCTAACCCTAACCCTAACCCTAAACCCTAACCCTAACCCTAACCCTAACCTTAACCCTAACCCTAACACCTAACCTAACCCTAACCCTAACACTAACCCTAACACCAACCCTAACCCTAACCCTAACCCTAAACCCTAACCCTAACCCTAACCCTAACCCTAACCCTAACCCTAACACCAACCCTAACCCTAACCCTAACCCTAACCCTAACACCAACCCTAACCCTAAACCTAACCCTAAACCCTAACCCTAACCCTAACCCTAACCCTAACCTTAACAACGGCAAGGTGTACTGGTCAGCGACGGGCAAGTTCTAGGCCTCGGACTAGAGGGAGCCAAGGGGGTTTGGTCTAGGGCCCGAGCTAGGGCTAGTGGGAGCGGTATGCTTAGCGCTGGGGTAGGCATAGGGCAAGGGGTGGGTGTCGGGGTAAACCACGGACTAGGCCTAGGTCCAGGAGTTGGAGCTGTGGCTAGGGTAGCGATGGGGGTGGGCCTATGGGTAGAGGGAGCTGTAGTGCCAGGGGTAGGGGTAGGACCAGAGGTAGTGCTAGGCATAGGCCTAGAGCTAGGGGTCTTGCTCGGGGTAGGGTGAGGTGAAGGGCTAGTGGTTGGCAGAGGCCAACGAGCAGTGTTAGGGTTAGGGCTCATGTTAGGCCTAGGACGAGAGATAGTGGTAGGGGTTAGCCGAGGGCTAGGGGTAGGTGTCTCGGGAGGGCTCTGGGTAGTCCTAGGACCCAAAACAGTTGTTGGGCTGGATTAGGGTGTGGTAAGGGTGGGTCCATGGTGATTTCGTAGGACAAGGGTTAGTGCTCTGGCTAACGGTAGGGCAAGGTGTACTGGTCGGCGACGGGCAAGTGGTAGGCCTCGGTCTAGAGGGAGCACTGGGCGTTGGTCTAGGGCCCGAGCTAGGGCTAGTGGGAGCGGTAGGCGTAGCGCTGGGGTAGGCATAGGGCATGGGGTGGGTGTCGGAGTAAACCTCAGAGTAGGCCTAGAGTCAGGAGTTGGAGCTGTGGCTAGGGGTAGCGATGGGGATGGGCCTATGGGTAGGGGGAGCTGTAAAGCCAGGTGTAGGGGTAGGACCAGAGGTAGTGGTAGGCGTAGGCCTAGGGCGAGTGGTAGTGCTCGGGGTAACCTAACCTTAACCCTAACCCTAACCCTAACCCTAACCCCTAACCCTAACCCTAACACTAACCCTAACCCTAACCCTAACCCTAACCCTTTCACCAACCCTAACCCTAACACTAACCCTAAACCCTAACCCTAACCCTAACACTAACCCTAACCCTAACACCAACCCTAAACGTAACCCTAACCTTAACCCTAACACCAACCCTAACCCTAAACGTAACCCTAAACCCTAACCCTAACCTAACCCTAACCATAACCCTAACAAGGGCATGGTGTACTGGTCAGCGACGGGCAACTTCTAGGCCTCGGACTAGAGGGAGCCATGGGCATTGGTCTAGGGCCCGAGCTAGGGTTAGTGGGAGCGGTACGCGTATCGCTGGGGTAGGCATAGGGCAAGGGGTGGGTGTCGAGGTACACCTCGGAGTAGGCTTAGGGCCAGGAGTGGGAATTGTTGCTAGGGGTAGGGATGGGGGTGGACCTATGGGTAGGGGGATCTGTGGGGCCAGGGGTAGTGATAGGAGCAGATGTAGTGCTAGCCGTAGGCCTAGGGCGAGGGGTCGTGCTCGGGGTATGGTTAGGTGAAGGGCTAGTGGTTGGCAGAAGCCAACGAGCAGTGTTAGGTTTAGGGCTCATGTTATGCCTAGGAAGAGTGGTAGTGGGAGGGGTTAGACGAGGGCTAGGGGTAGGTGTCACGGGAGGGCTCCGGGTAGTCCTAGGACCCGGAACAGGTGTTGGGCTGGATTAGGGTGTGGTAAGGGTGGGTCCATGGTGATTTCGTAGGACAAGAGTTAGTGCTCTGGCTAACGGTAGGGCAAGGTGTACTGGACGGCGACGGGCAAGTGGTAGGCCTCGGACTAGAGGGAGCACTGGGCGTTGGTCTAGGGCCCGAGCTAGGGCTAGTGAAAGCGGTAGGCGTAGCGTTGGGGTAGGCATAGGGCAAGAGGTGGGTGTCGGGGTAAACCTCGGAGTATGCCTAGGGCCAGGAGTTGGAGCTGTGGCTAGGGGTAGCGATGGGGTGGGCCTATGGGTAGGGGGAGCTGTAGGGCCAGTTGTAGGGGTAGGACCAGAGGTAGTGGTAGGCGTAGGTCTAGGGCGAGGGGTAGTGTTCTGGGTAACCTAACCTTAACACTAACCCTAACCCTAACCCCTAACCCTAACCCTAACACTTAACCTAACCCTAACCCTAACCCTAACCCTTTCACCAAACCTAACCCTAACACTAACCCTAAACCCTAACCCTAACCCTAATACTAACCCTAACCCTAACACCAACCCTAACCCTAACCCTAACCTAACCCTAACACCAAACCTAACCCTAACCGTAACCCTAAACCCTAACCCTAACCTAACCCTAACCCTAACCCTAACAAGGGCAAGGTGTACTGGTCAGCGACGGGCAAGTTCTAGGCCTCGGACTAGAGGGAGTCATGGGCGTTGGTCTAGGTCCCGAGCTAGGGCTAGTGGGAGCGGTACGCGTATCGCTGGGGTCGGCATAGGGCAAGGGGTGGGTGTCGAGGTACACCTCGGAGTAGGCTTAGGGCCAGGAGTGGGAATTGTGGCTAGGGGTAGGGATGGGTGTGGACCTATGGGTAGGGGGATCTGTAGGGCCAGGGGTAGTGGTAAGACAAGATGTAGTGCTAGGCGTAGGCCTAGGGCGAGGGGTCGTTCTCGGGGTAACCTAACCATAACCTTAACCCTAACACTAACCCCTAACCCTAAACCTAACCCTCACCCTAACCCTAACCCTAACCCTAACCCTAACCCTAACACCAACCCTAACCCTAACCCTAACCCTAACCCTAACACCAACCCTAACCGTAACACTATCCCTAAACCCTAACCCTAACCCTAACCCTAACACTAACCCTAACACCAACCCTAACCATAATCCTAACCCTAACCCTAACACCAACCCTAACCCTAAACCTAACCCTAAACCCTAACCCTAACCCTAACCCCAACCCTAACCTTAACAACGGCAAGGTGTACTGGTCAGCGACGGACAAGTTCTAGACCTCGGACTAGAGGGAGCCATGGGCGTTGGTCTAGGGCCCGAGCTAGGGCTAGTGGGAGCGGTACGCGTAGCGCTGGGGTAGGAATAGGGCAAGGGGTGGGTGTCGGGGTAAACCTCGGACTAGGCCTAGGGCCAGGAGTTGGAGCTGTGGCTAGGGGTAGCGATGGGGGTGGGCCTAAGGGTAGGGGGAGCTGTAGTGCCAGGCGTAGGGGTAGGACCAGATGTAGTGCTAGGCATAGGCCTAGGGCGAGGGGTCGTGCTCGGGGTAGGGGTAGGTGAAGGGCTAGTGGTTGGCAGAGGCCAACGAGCAGTGTTAGGGTTAGGGCTCATGTTAGGCCTAGGACGAGAGGTAGTGGTAGGGGTTAGCCGAGGGCTAGGGGTAGGTGTCACGGGAGGGCTCCGGGTAGTCCTAGGACCCGGAACAGGTGTTGGGCTGGATTAGGGTGTGGTAAGGGTGGGTCCATGGTGATTTCGTAGGACAAGGGTTAGTGCTCTGGCTAACGGTAGGGCAAGGTGTACTGGTCGGCGACGGGCAAGTGGTAGACCACGGACTAGAGGGAGCACTGGGCGTTGGTCTAGGGCCCGAGCTAGGGCTAGTGGGAGTGGTAGGCGTAGCGCTGGGGTAGCCATAGGGTAAGGGGTGGCTGTCGGTTTAAACCTCGGAGTAGGCCTAGGGCCAGCAGTTGGAGCTGTGGTTATTTGTAGCAATGGGGGTGGGCCTATGGGTAGGGGGAGCTGTAGGGCCAGGGGTAGGTGTAGAACCAGAGGTAGTGCTAGGCGTAGGCCTAGGGCGAGGGGTAGTGCTCGGGGTAACCTAACCCTACCCCTAACCCTAACCCTAACCCTAACCCCTAACCCTAACCCTAACCCTAACCCTAACACCAACCCTAACCCAACCCTAACCCTAACCCTAACACCAGCCCTAACCCTAAACCTAACCCTAACCCTAACACCAGGCCTAACCCTAAATCTAACCCTAAACCCTAACCCTAACCCTAACCCTAACACTAACCCTAACACCAACCCTAACCCTAACCCTAACCCTAACCCTAACACCAACCCTAACCCTAAACCTAACCCTAAACCCTAACCCTAACCCTAACCCTAACAACGGCAAGGTATACTGGTCAGTGAGGGGCAAGTTCTAGGCCTCGGACTAGAGGGAGCACTGGGCGTTGGTCTAGGGTCCGAGCTAGGGCTAGTGTGAGCGGTAGGCGTAGCGTTGGGGTAGGCATAGGGCAAGGGGTGGGTGTCGGGGTAAACCTCGGAGTAGGCTTAGGGCCAGGATTTGGAGCTGTGGCTAGGGGTAGCGATGGGGGTGGGCCTATGGGTAGGGGGAGCTGTAGGGCCAAAAGTAGGTGTAGGACCAGAGGTAGTGGTAGGCGTAGGCCTAGGGCGAGGAATAGTGCTCGGGATGGGTTTAGGTGAACGGCTACTGTTTGGCATAGGCCCACGGGCAGTGTTAGGTTAGAACTCATGTTCGGCCTAGGACTAGTGGTAGTGGTAGGGGTTGGCCGAGGGCTAGGCGTAGGTGTCACAGGAGGGCTCCGGGTAGTCCTAGGACTCAGAACGGATGTAGGGCTGGATTAGTGTGCGGCTAAGGGTGGGTCCAGTGTGATTTCGTAGGACACGGGTTAGTGCTCTGGCTAACGGTAGGGCAAGGTGTAATGGTCATCGACAGGCAAGTGCTAGGCCTCGGACTAGAGTGAGCACTGGGCGTTGGTCTATGGCCCGAGGTAGGGCTAGTGGGAGCGGTATGCGTAGCGCTGGGGTAGGCAAAGGGCAAGGGGTGTGTGTCGGGGTAAACCTCGGAGTAGGCCTAGGACAAGGAGTGGGAGCTGTGGCTAGGGGTAGGGATGGAGGTGGGCCTATGGGTAGGGAGAGCTGTAGGGCCAGGGGTAGGGGTAGGACCAGAGGTGTTGCTAGGTGTAGGCCTAGGGCGTGGGGTAGTGCTCGGGTTAACCAAACCCTAACCCTAACCCTAACCCCTAACCATAACCCTAACACTAACCCTAACCCTAACCCTAACCCTAACACTTTCACCAATCCTAACGCTATCACTAACCCTAAATCCTAACCCTAACACTAACCCTAACCCTAACACCAACCCTAACCCTAACCCTAACCTTAACCCTAACACCAACCCTAACCCTAACCGTAACCCTAACCCTAACCCTAACCCTAACAAGGGCAAGGTGTACTGGTCAGCGACAGGCAAGTTCTAGGCCTCAGACTAGAGGGAGCCATGGGCGTTGGTCTAGGGCCCGAGCTAGGGCTAGTGGGAGCGGTACGCGTATCGCTGGGGTAGGCATAGGGCAAGGAGTGGGTGTCGAGGTACACCTCGGAGTAGGCTTGGGGCCAGGAGTGGGAATTGTGGCTAGGGGTTGGGATGGGGGTGGACCAATGGGTAGGGGGATCTGTAGGGCCAGCGGTAGTGGTAGGACCAGAGGTAGTGCTAGGCGTAGGCCTAGGGCGAGGGGTCGTGCTCGGGGTAGAGTTAGGTGAAGGGCTAGTGGTTGGCAGAGGCCAACGAGCAGTGTTAGGTTTAGGGCTCATGTTATGCCTAGGACGAGTGGTAGTGGTAGGGGTTAGACGAGGGCTAGGGGTAGGTGTCACGGGAGGGCTCCGGGTAGTCCTAGGACTCGGAACAGGTGCAGGGCTGGATTAGGGTGTGGTAAGGGTGGGTCCAGGGTGATTTCGTAGGACACGGGTTAGTGCTCTGGCTAACGGTAGGGCAAGGTTAACTGGTCGGCGACGGGCAAGTGGTAGGCCTCGGACTAGAGGGAGCAGTGGGCGATGGTCTAGGTCCCGAGCTAGGGCTAGTGGGACCGGTAGGCGTAGCGCTGGGGTAGGCGTAGGGCAAGGGGTGGGTTTCGGGGTAAACCTCGGAGTATGCCTAGGGCCAGGAGTTGGAGCTTTGGCTAGGGGTAGCGATGGGGGTGGGCCTTTGGGTAGGAGGAGCTGTAGGGCCAGGGTTAGGGGTAGGACCAGAGGTAGTGGTAGGCGTAGACCTAGGGCGAGGAATAGTGCTCGGGAGAGGTTTAGGTGAACGGCTACTGTTTGGCATAGGCCCACGGGCAGTGTTAGTCTTAGGGCTCATGTTCGGCCTAGGACTAGTGGTAGTGGTAGGGGTTGGCCGAGGGCTAGGGGTAGGTGTCACGGGAGGGCTCCGGGTAGTCCTAGGACTCGGAACAGGTGCAGGGCTGGATTAGGGTGTGGTAAGGGTGGGTCCAGGGTGATTTCGTAGGACACGGGTTAGTGCCCTGGCTAACGGTAGTGCAAGGTGTACTGGTCGGCGACGGGCAAGTGATAGGCCTCGGACTAGAGTGAGCACTGGGCGTTGGTCTATGGCCCGAGTTAGGGCTAGTGGGAGCTGTAGGCGTAGCGCTGGGGTAGGCAAAGGGCAAGTGGTGGGTGTCGGGGTAAACCTCGGAGTAAACCTAGGACAAGGAGTGGGAGCTGTGGCTAGGGGTAGGGATGGAGGTGGGACTATAAGTAGGAAGAGCTGTAGGGCCAGGGGTAGGGGTAGGACCAGAGGTAGTGCTAGGTGTAGGCCTAGGGCGAGGGGTAGTGCTGGGGTAACCTAACCCTTACCCTAACCCTAACCCTAACCCTAACCCCTAACCCTAACCCCTAACCCTAACCCTAACCCTAACCCTAACCCTTTCACTAACCCTAAACCCTAACCCTAACCCTAACACTAACCCTAACCCTAACACCAACCCTAACCCTAACCCTAACCTTAACCCTAACACTAACCCTAACCCTAACCCTAAACCTAACCTTAACCCTAACCCTAACCCCTAACCCTAACCCTAACTCTAACCCTTTCACCAACTCTAACCCTAACCCTAACCCTAACAAAACCCTAACCCTAACACCAACCCTAACCCTAACCCTAACCTTAACCCTAACACTAACCCTAACCCTAACCCTAACCCTAACCCTAACAAGGGCAAGGTGTACTGGTCAGCGACGGGCAAGTTCTAGGCCTCGGACTAGAGGGAGCCATGGGCGTTGGACTAGGGCCCGAGCTAGGGCTAGTGGGAGCGGTACGCGTATCGCTGGGGTAGGCATAGGACAAGGGGAGGGTGTCGAGGTACACCTCAAAGTAGGCTTAGGGCCAGGAGTGGGAATTGTGGCTAGGGGTAGGGATGGGGGTGGACCTATGGGTAGGGGGATCTGTAGGGCCAGGGGTAGTGGTAGGACCAGAGGTAGTGCTAGGCGTAGGCCTAGGGCGAGGGGACGTGCTCGGGGTAGGGTTAGGTGAAGCGCTAGTGGTTGGCAGAGGCCAACGAGCAGTGTTAGGTTTAGGCCTCATGTTATGCCTAGGACGAGTGGTAGTGGTAGGGGTTAGACGAGGGCTAGGGGTAGGTGTCACAGGAGGGCTCCGGGTAGTCCTAGGACTCGGAACAGGTGTAGGGCTGGATTAGGGTGTGGTAAGGGTGGGTCCAGGGTGATTTCGTAGGACACGGGTTAGTGCTCTGGCTAACGGTAGGGCAAGGTTTACTGGTCGGCGACGGGCAATGGTAGGCCTCGGACTAGAGGGAGCAGTGGGCGATGGTCTAGGGCCCGAGCTAGGGCTAGTGGGAGCGGTAGGCGTAGCGCTGGGGTAGGCATAGGTCAAGGGGTGGTTTTCGGGGTAAACCTCGGAGTATGCCTAGGCCCAGGAGTTGGAGCTTTGGCTAGGGGTAGCGATGGGGGTGGGCCTATTGGGTAGGGGGAGCTGTAGGGCCAGGGTTAGGGGTAGGACCAGAGGTAGTGGTAGGCGTAGGCGTAGGGCGAGGAATAGTGCTCGGGATAGGTTTAGGTGAACGGCTACTGTTTGGCCTAGGCCCACGGGCAGTGTTAGGCTTAGGGCTCATGTTCGGACTAGGACTAGTGGTAGTGGTAGGGGTTGGCCGACGGCTAGGGGTAGGTGTCACAGGAGGGCTCCGGGTAGTCCTAGGACTCAGAACGGATGTAGGGCTGGATTAGTGTGCGGCTAAGGGTGTGTCCAGGGTGATTTCGTAGGACACGGGTTAGTGCTCTGGCTAACGGTAGGGCAAGGTGTACTGGTCGGCGACGGGCAAGTGCTAGGCCTCGGACTAGAGTGAGCACTGGGCGTTGGTCTATGGCCCGAGGTAGGGATAGTGGGAGCTGTAGGCTTAGCGCTGGGGTAGGCAAAGGGCAAGAAGTGGGTGTCGGGGTAAACCTCAGAGTAGGCCTAGGACAAGGAGTGGGAGCTGTGGCTAGGGGTAGGGATGGAAATGGGCCTAGGGTAGGGAGAGCTGTAGGGCCAGGGGTAGGGGTAGGACCAGAGGTAGTGGTATGCGTAGACATAGGGCGAGGAATAGTGCTCGGGATAGGGTTAGGTGAACAACTACTGTTTGGCCTAGGCCCACGGTCAGTGTTAGGCTTAGGGCTCATGTTAGGCCTAGGACTAGTGGTAGTGGTATGGGTTAGCCGAGGGCTAGGGGTAGGTGTCACAGGAGGGCTCCGAGTAGTCCTAGGACTCAGAACGGATGTAGGGCTGGATTAGGTTGTGGCTAAGGATGGGTCCAGGGTGATTTCGTAGGACACGGGTTGGTGCTCTGCCTAACGGTAGGGCAAGGTGTACTGGTCGGCGATGGGCAAGTCCTAGGCCTCGGACTAGAGTGAGCACTGGGCGTTGGTCTAGGGCCCGAGGTAGGGCTAGTGGGAGAGGTAGGCGTAGCGCTGGGGTAGGCAAAGGGCAAGGGGTGGGTGTCGGGGTAAACCTCGGAGTAGGCCTAGGACAAGAAGTGGGAGCTGTGGCTAGGGGTAGGGATGGAGGTGGGGCTATGGGTAGGGGGAGCTGTAGGGCCAGGGGTAGGGTTAGGACCAGAGGTAGTGCTAGGCGTAGGCCTAGGGCGAGGGGTAGTGCTCGGGGTAACCTAACCCTAACCCTAACCCTAACACTAACCCCTAACCCTAACCCTAACCCTAACCATAACCCTAACACCAACCCTAACCCTAACCCTAACCTTAACCATAACACCAACCCTAAACGTAACACTAACCCTAAACCCTAACCCTAACCCTAACACTAACCCTAACACCAACCCTAACCCTAACCCTAACCCTAACCCTAACACCAACCCTAACCCTAAACCTAACCCTAAACCCTAACCCTAACCCCAACCCTAACCGTACCCTAACAACGGCAAGGTGTACTGGTCAGCGACGGGCAAGTTCTAGGCCTCGGACTAGAGGGAGCCATGGGCGTTGGTGTAGGGCCCGAGCTAGGGCTAGTGGGAGCAGTAGGCGTAGCGCTGGGGTAGGCATAGGGCAAGGGGTGGGTGTCGAGGTACACCTCGGAGTAGGCTTACGGCCAGGAGTGGGAATTGTGGCTAGGGGTAGGGATGGGGGTGGACCTATGGGTAGGGGGACCTGTAGGGCCAGGGGTAGTTGTAGGACCAGATGTAGTGCTAGGCGTAGGCCGGGGGCGAGGGGTCGTGCTCGGGGTAGGGTTAGGTGAAGGGCTAGTGGTTGGCAGAGGAGAACGAGCAGTGTTAGGGTTAGGGCTCATGTTAGGCCTAGGACGAGAGGTAGTGGTAGGGGTTAGCCGAGGGCTAGGGTTAGGTGTCACGGGAGGGCTCCGGGTAGTCCTAGGACCCGGAACAGGTGTTGGGCTGGATTAGGGTGTGGTAAGGTGGGTCCATGGTGGTTTCATAGGACGAGGGTTAGTGCTCTGGCTAACGGTAGAGCAAGGTGTACTGGTCGGCGACGAGCAAGTGATAGGCCTCGGACTAGAGGGAGCACTGGGCGTTGGTCTAGGGCCCGAGCTAGGGCTAGTGGGAGCGGTAGGCATATCGTTGGGGTAGGCCTAGGGCAAGGGGTGGGTGTCGGGGTAAACCTCGGAGTAGGCCTAGGGCCATGAGTTGGAGCTGTGGCTAGGGGTAGCGATGGGGGTGGGCCTATGGGTAGGGGGAGATGTAGGGCCAGGGGTAGGGGTAGGACCAGGGGTAGTGGTAGGCGTAGGACTAGGGCGAGGTATAGTGCTCGGGATAGGTTTAGGTGAACGGCTACTGTTTGGCATAGGCCCACGGGCAGTGTTAGGCTTAGGGCTCATGTTCGGCCTAGGACTGGTGGTAGTGGTAGGGGTTGGCCGAGGGCTAGGGGTAGGTGTCACAGGAGGGCTCCGGGTAGTCCAAGGACTCAGAACGGATGTAGGGCTGGATTAGTGTGCGGCTAAGGGTGGGTCCAGGGTGATTTCGTAGGACACGGGTTAGTGCTCTGGCTAACGAAGGGCAAGGTGTAATGTTCGGCGACGGGCAAGTGCTAGGCCTCGGACTAGAGTGAGCACTGAGCGTTGGACTATGGCCCGAGGTAGGGCTAGTGGGAGCGATAGGCGTAGCGCTGGGGTAGGCAAAGAGCAAGGGTTGGGTGTCGGGGTAAACCTCGGAGTAGGCCTAGGACAAGGATTGGGAGCTGTGGCTAATGGTAGGGATGGAGGTGGGCCTATGGGTAGGGAGAGCTGTAGGGCCAGGGGTAGGGGTAGGACCAGAGGTAGTGCTAGGTGTAGGCCTAGGGCGAGGGGTAGAGCTCGGGGTAACCTAACACTAACCCTAACCCTAATTCTACCCCTAACCCTAACCCTAACCCTAACCCCTAACCCTAAGCCTAACCCTAACCCTTTCACCAACCCTAAACCTAACCCTAACCCTATCAAAACCCTAAGCCTAACACCAATCCTAACCCTAACCCTAACCATAATCCTAACACTAACCCTAACCCTAACCCTAACCCTAACCCTTTCACCAACCCTCACCCTAACACTAACCCTAAACCCTAACCCTAACCCTAACCCTAACCCTAACCCTAACACCAACCCCAACCCGAACCCTAACCCTAACCCTAACCCTAACACCAACCCTAACCCTAACCGTAACCCTAACCCTAACACCAACCCTAACCCTTAACCTAACCCTAAACCCTAACCCTAACCCCAACCCTAACCGTACCCTAACAATGGCAAGGTGTACTGGTCAGCGACGGGCAAGTTCTAGGCCTCGGACTAGAGGGAGCCATGGGCGTTGGTGTAGGGCCCGAGCTAGGGCTAGTGGGAGCAGTAGGCGTAGCGCTGGGGTAGGCATAGGGCAAGGGGTAGTGCTCGGGGTAAACTAATCCTAACCCTAACCCTAACCCTAACACTAACCCTAACCCTAACCCTAACCCCTAACCCTAACCCTAACCCTAACCCTAACTTCTAACCCTAACCCTAACCGTAACCCTAACCCTTTCACCAACCCTAACCCTAACACTAACCCTAAACCCTAACCCTAACCCTAACCCTAACCCTTACCCCTAACCCTAACCCTAACCCTAACCCTAAACCTTTCACCAACCCTAACCCTAACACTAACCCTAAACCCTAACCCTAATACTAACCCTAACCCTAACACCAACCCTAACCCTAACCCTAACCTTAACCTTAACACCAACCCTAACCCTAATCGTAACCCTAAACCCTAACCCTAACCCTAACCCTAACCCTAACCCTAACAAGGGCAAGGTGTACTGGTCAGCGACGGGCAAGTTCTAGGCCTCGGCTAGAGGGAGCCATGAGCGTTGGTCTAGGGCCCGAGCTAGGGTAGTGGGAGCGGTACGCGTATCGCTGGGGTTGGCATAGGGCAAGGGGTGGGTGTCGAGGTACACCTCGGAGTAGGCTTAGGGTCAGGAGTGGGAATTGTGGCTAGGGGTAGGAATGGGGGTGGACCTATGGGTAAGGGGATCTGTAGTGCCAGGGGTAGTGGTAGGACCAGAGGTAGTGCTACGCGTAGGCCTAGGGCGAGGGGTCGTGCACGGGGTAGGGTTAGGTGAAGGGCTAGTGGTTGGCAGAGGCCAACGAGCAGTGTTTGGGTTAGGGCTCATTTAGGCCTAGGACGAGTGGTAGTGGTAGGGGTTAGACGAGGGCTAGGGGTAGGTGTCACGGGAGGGCTCCGGGTAGTCCTAGGACTCGGAACAGTGTAGGCTGGATTAGGGTATGGTATGGGTGTGTCCAGGGTGATTTCGTAGGACACGGGTTAGTGCTCTGGCTAACGGTAGGGCAAGGTTTACTGGTTGGCGACGGGCAAGTGGTAGGCCTCGGACTAGAGGGAGCAGTGGGCGATGGTCTAGGGCCCGACCTAGGGCTAGTGGGAGCGGTAGGCGTAGCGCTGGGGTAGGCATAGGGCAAGGGTTGGGTTTCGGGGTGAACCTCGGAGTATGCCTAGGGCCAGGAGTTGGAGCTTTGTCTAGGGGTAGCGATGGGGGTGGGCCTATGGGTAGGGGGAGCTGTAGGGCCAGGGTTAGCGGTAGGACCAGAGGTAGTGGTAGGCGTAGGCCTGGGGCGAGGAATAGTGCTCGGGAGAGGTTTAGGTGAACGGCTACTGTTTGGCATAGGCCCACGGGCAGTGTTAGGCTTAGGGCTCATGTTCGGCCTAGGACTAGTGGTAGTGGTAGGGGTTGGCCGAGGGCTAGGGGTAGGTGTCACAGGAGGGCTGCGGGTAGTCCTAGGACTCAGAAAGGATGTAGGGCTGGATTAGTGTGCGGCTAAGGGTGGGTCCACGGTGATTTCGTAGGACACGTGTTAGTGCTCTGGCAAACGGTAGGGCAAGGTGTACTGGTCGGCGACGGGCAAGTGCTAGTCCTCGGACTAGAGTGAGCACTGGGCGTTGGTCTATGGCCCGAGGTAGGGCTAGTGGGAGCTGTAGGCGTAGCGCTGGGGTAGGCAAAGGGCAAGGGGTGGGTGTCGGGGTAAACCTCGGAGTAGGCCTAAAACAAGGAGTGGGAGCTATGGCTAGGGGTAGGGATGGAGGTGGGCCTATGGGTAGGGAGAGCTGTAAGGCCAGGGGTAGGGGTAGGACCAGAGGTAGTGCTAGGTGTAGGCCTAGGGCGAGGGGTAGTGCTCGGGGTAACCTAAACCTAACCCTAACCCTAACCCTAACCCTAACCCTTTCACCAACCCTAACCCTAACACTAACCCTAAACCCTAACCCTAACCCTAACACTAACCCTAACCCTAACACCAACCGTAACCCTAACCCTAACCTTAACCCTAACACCAACCCTAACCCTAACCGTGACCCTAAACCCTAACCCTAACCCTAACACTAACCCTAAAAAGGGCAAGGTGTACTGGTCAGCGACTGGCAAGTTCTAGGCCTCGGACTAGAGGGAGCCATGGGCGTTGGTCTAGGGCCCGAGCTAGGGCTAGTGGGAGCGGTACGCGTATCGCTGGGGTAGGCATAGGGCAAGGGGTGGGTGTCGAGGTACACCTTGGAGTAGGCTTAGGGCCAGGAGTCGGAATTGTGGCTAGGGGTAGGGATGGGGGTGGACCTATGGGTAGGGGGAACTGTAGGGCCAGGGGTAGTGGTAGGACCAGAGGTAGTGCTAGGCGTAGGCCTAGGGCGAGGGGTCGTGCTCGGGGTAGGGTTAGGTGAAGGGATAGTGGTTGGCAGAGGCCAACGAGCAGTGTTAGGTTTAGGGCTCATGTTATGCCTAGGACGAGTGGTAGTGGTAGGGGTTAGACGAGGGCTAGGGGTAGGTGTCACGGGAGGGCTACGGGTAGTCCTAGGACTCGGAACAGGTGTAGGGCTGGATTAGGGTGTGGTAAGGGTGGGTCCAGGGTGATTTCGTAGGACACTGGTTAGTGCTCTGGCTAACGGTAGGGCAAGGTTTACTGGTCGGCGACGGGCAAGTGGTAGGCCTCGGACTAGAGGGTGCAGTGGGCGATGGTCTAGGGCCCGAGCTAGGGCTAGTGGGAGCGGTAGGCGTAGCGCTGGGGTAGGCATAGGGCAAGAGGTGGGTTTCGCGGTAAACCTCGGAGTATGCCTAGTGCCAGGAGTTTGAGCTTTGGCTAGGGGTAGCGATGGGGGTGGGCCTATGGGTAGGGGGAGCTGTAGGGCCAGGGTTAGGGGTAGGACCAGAGGTAGTGATAGGCGTAGGCCTAGGGAGAGGAATAGTGCTCGGGATAGGTTTAGGTGAACGGCTACTGTTTGGCATAGGCCCACGGGCAGTGTTAGGCTTAGGGCTCATGTTCGGCCTAGGACTAGTGGTAGTGGTAGGGGTTGGCCGAGGGCTAGGGGAAGGTGTCACAGGAGGGCTCCAAGTAGTCCTAGGACTCAGAACGGATGTAGGGCTGGATTAGGTTGTGGCTAAGGGTGGGTCCAGGGTTATTTCTTAGGACACGGGTTAGTGCTCTGGCTAACGGTAGGGCAAGGTGTACTGGTCGGCGACGGGCAAGTGGTAGGCCTCGGACTAGAGTGAGCACTGGGCGTTGGTCTAGGGCCCGATGTAGGGCTAGTGGGAGAGTTAGGCGTAGCGCTGGGGTAGGCAAATGGCAAGGGGTGGGTGTCGGGGTAAACCTCGGAGTAGGCCTAGGACAAGGAGTGGGAGATGTGGCTAGGAGTAGGGATGGAGGTGGGCCTATGGGTAGAAGGAGCTGTAGGGCCAGGGGTAGGGGTAGGACCACAGGTAGTGCTAGGCGTAGAACTAGGGCGATTGGTAGTGCTCGGGGTAACCTAACCCTAACCCTAACCCTAACCCTAACACTAACCATAACACCAACCATAAACCTAACCCTAACCCTAACCCTAACACCAACCCTAACCCTAACCCTAACCCTAAACCCTAACCCTAACCCTACCCCTAACCCTAACCCTACCCCTAACCCTAACCCTATAAAGGGCAATTTGTACTGGTCAGCGACGGGCAAGTTCTAGGCCTCGGACTAGAGGGAGCCATTAGCGTTGGTCTAGAGCCCGAGCTAGGGCTAGTTGGAGCGGTAGGCGTAGCGCTGGGGTAGGCATAGGGCAAGGGGTGGGTGTCGAGGTAATCCTCGGAATAGGCCTAGGGCCAGGTGTGGGAGCTGTGGCTAGGGGTAGGGATGGGGGTGGGCCTATGGGTATGGGGAGCTGTAGGGCCAGGGGTAGTGGTAGGACCAGATGTAGTGCCAGGCGTAGGCCTAGGGCGAGGGGTAGTGCTCGGGGTAACCTAACCTTAACCCTAACCCTAACACTAACCCCTAACCCTAATCCTAACCCTAACCCTAACACCAACCCTAACGCTAACCCTAACCCTAACCCTAACACCAACCCTAACCGTAACACTAACCCTAAACCCTAACCCTAACCCTAACCCTAACACTAACCCTAACACCAACCCTAACCCTAACCCTAACCCTAACCCTAACTCCAACCCTAACCCTAAACCTAACACTAAACCCTAACCCTAACCCTAACCCTAACCCTAACCCTAACACTAACAACGGCAAGGTGTACTGGTCAGCGACGGGCAAGTTCTAGGCCTCGGACTAGAGGGAGCCAAGGGGGTTTGGTCTAGGGCCCGAGCTAGGGCTAGTGGGAGCGGTAGGCGTAGCACTGGGGTATCAAAGGGCAAGGGGTGGGTGTCGGGGTAAACCTCGGAGTAGGCCTAAGACCAGGAGCAGGAGCTGTGTCTAGGGATAGGGTTGGGGGTGGGCCTATGGGTAGGGGGAGCAGTAGGGCCAGGGTTAGGGGTAAGACCAAAGGTAGTGCTAGGCGTAGGCCTTGGGCGAGGGGTAGTGCTCGAGGTAACCTAACCCTAACCCTAACCCTAACCCTAACCCTGCCACTAACCCTAACACCAACCCTAACCCTAACCCTAAACCTCAACCCTAACCCTAACCCTAACCCTAACCCTAACTCTAACCCTAACTCTAACCCTAAAAAGGGCAAGGTGTACTGGTCAGCGACGGGCAAGTTCTAGGCCTCGGACTAGAGAGAGCCATGGGCGTTGGTCTAGGGCCCTAGTGGGAGCTGTAGGCGTAGCGATGGGGTAGCCATAGGGCAAGGGGTGGGTGTCGAGGTAATCCTCGGAGTAGGCCTTGGGCCAGGAGTGGGAGCTGTGGCTAGGGGTAGGAATGGGGGTTGGCCTATGGGTATGGGGAGCTGTAGGGCCAGGGGATGTGGTAGTCCCAGAGATAGTGCTAGGCGTAGCCCTAGGGCGAGGGGTGGTGCTCGGGGTAGGGTTAGGTGAAGGGCTAGTGGTTGGCAGAGGCCAACGAGCAGTGTTAGGGTTAGGGCTCATGTTAGGCCTAGGACGAGTGGTAGTGGTAGGGGTTAGCAGAGGGTTAGGGTTAGGTGTCAAGAGAGGGCTCTGGGGAGTCCTAGGACTCGGAAAAAGTGTAGGGCTGAATTAGGGTGCGGTAAGGGTGGGTCCAGGGTGATTTCGTAGGACACGGGTTAGTGCTCTGGCTAACGGTAGGGCAAGGTGTACTGGTCGGCGACGGGCAAGTGCTAGCCCTCGGACTAAAGTGAGCACTGGGCGTTGGTCTAGGGCCCGAGGTAGGGCTAGTGGGAGAGGTAGGCGTAGCGCTGGGGTAGGCAAAGGGCAAGGGGTGGGTGTCAGGGTAAACCTCGGAGTACGCATAGAACAAGGAGTGGGAGCTGTGGCTAGGAGTAGGGATGGAGGTGGGCCTATGGGTAGGAAAAGCTGTAGGGCCAGGGGTAGGGTTAGGACCAGAAGTAGTGCTAGGCGTAGGCCTAGGGCGAGGGGTAGTGCTAGGGTAACCTATCCCTAACCCTAACCCTAACCCTAACCCTAACACCAACTCCATCACGAACCCTAACCCTAACCCTAACCCTAACACCAACCCTAACCCTAACCCAAACCCTAACCCTAACACCAACCCCAAACCGAACCCTAACCCTAACCCTAACCCTAACACCAACCCTAACCCTAACCCTAACCCTAACCCTAACCCTAAACCTAACCCTAACGCTAACCCTAACCCTAACCCTAACCCTAACCCCTAACCCTAACCCTAACCCTAACCCTAACACCAACACTAACCCTAACCATAACCCTAACCCTAACACCAACCCTAACCCTAACCCTAACCCTAAACCCTAACCCTAACCCTAACCCTAACACCAACCCTAACCCTAACCCTAACCCTAACCCTAACCCTAAACCTAACCCTAACGCTAACCCTAACCCTAACCGTAACCCTAACCCCTAACCCTAACCCTAACCCTAACCCTAACACCAACACTAACCCTAACCATAACCCTAACCCTAACCCTAACCCTAACACCAACCCTAACCCTAACCCTAACCCTAACCATAAAACTAACCCTAACGCTAACCCTAACCCTAACCCTAACCCTAACCCCTAACCCTAACCCTAACCATAACCCTAACACCAACCCTAACCCTAACCATAACCCGAAGCCTAACACCAACCCTAACACTAACCCTAACCCTAAACCCTAACCCTAACCCTAACCCTAACCCTAACCCTAAACCTAACCCTAACCCTAACCCTAACCCTAACACCTAACCCTAACCCTAACCCTAACTCTAACACCAACCCTAACCCTAACCCTAACCCTAACCCCTAACCCTAACCCTAACCCTAACACCAACCCTAACCCTAACCCTAACCCTAAACCCTAACCCTAACCCTAACCCTAACCCTAACCCCAACCCTAACCCTAACAAGGGGAAGGTGTACTGGTAAGGGACAGGCAAGTTCTAGGCCTCGGACTAGAGGTAGCCATGTGCGTTGGTCTAGGGCACGAGCTAGGGCTAATGGGAGAAGTAGGCGTAGCGCTGGGGTGGGCATAGAGCAAGGGGTGGGTGTCGAGGTGAACCTCGGAGTAGGCCTAGGGCCAGGAGTGGGAGCTGTGGCAAGGGGTAGGGATGGGGGTGGGCCTATTGGTAGGGGGAGCTGTAGGGCCAGGGGTAGTGATAGGACCAGAGGTAGTGCTAGGCGTAGGCCTAGGGCGATGGGTCGTGCTCGGGGTAGGGTTAGATGAAGGGCTAGTGGTTGGCAGAGGCCAACGAGCAGTGTTAGGTTAGGGCTCATGTTAGGCCTAGGACGAGTGGGAGTGGTAGGGGTTAGCCGAGGGCTAGGGGTAGGTTCACGGCAGGGCTCCGTGTAGTCCTAGGACTCGGAACAGGTGTAGGGCTGGATTAAGGTGTGGTAAGGGTGGGTCCAGGGTGAATTCGTAGGACACGGGTTAGTGCTCTGGCTAACGGTAGGGCAAGGTGTACTGGTCGGCGACGGGCAATGATAGACCTCGGACTAGAGTGAGCACTGGGCGTTGGTCTAGGGCCCGAGGTAGGGTTAGTGGGAGAGTTAGGCGTAGCGCTGTGGTAGGCAAATGGCAAGGGGTGAGTGTCGGGGTAAACCTCGGAGTAGGCCTAAAACAAGGAGTGGGAGATGTGGCTAGGGGTAGGGATGGAGGTGGGCCTATGGGTAGGGGGAGCTGTAGGGCCAGGGGTAGGGGTAGGAACACAGGTAGTGCTAGGCGTAGGCCTAGGGCGATTGGTAGTGCTCGGGGTAACCTAACCCTAACCCTAACCCTAACCCTAACACCAACCCCAACACCAACCCTAACCCTAACCCTAACCCTAACACCAACCCTAACCCTAACCCTAACCCTAACCCTAACCCTAACACGAACCCCAACCCGAACCCTAACCCTAACCCTAACCCTAACACCAACCCTAACCCTAACCCTAACCCTAACCCTAAACCTAACCCTAACGCTAACCCTAACTCTCACCCTAACCCTCACCCCTAACCCTAACCCTAACCCTAACCCTAACACCCACCCTAACCCTAACCATAACCCTAACCCTAACACCAACCCTAACCCTAACCCTAAACCTAAACCCTAACCCTAACCCTAACCCTAACCCTAACACCAACCCCAACCCGAACCCTAACCCTAACCCTAACCCTAACCCTAACACCAACCCTAACCCTAACCCTAACCCTAACCCTAACACCAAACTCAACCCGAACCCTAACCCTAACACCAACCCTAACCCTAATCCTAACCATAACACCCTAACCCTAACCCTAAACCTAACCCTAACGCTAACCCTAATCCTAACCCTAACCCTAACCCCTAACCCTAACCCTAACCCTAACCCTAACCCTAACACCAACCCTAAACCTAACCATAACCCTAACCCTAACACTAACCCTAACCCTAACCCTAACCCTAAACCCTAACCCTAACCCTAAACTTAACCCTAACCCTAACCCTAACCCTAACCCTAACCCTAACGCTAACCTTAACCCTAACCCTAACCCCTAACCCTAACCCTAACCCTAACCCTAACACCAACCCTAACCCTAACCATAACCCTAACCCTAACACCAACCCTAACCCTAACCCTAACCCTAAACCCTAACCCTAACCCTAACACTAACCCTAACACCAAACCCAACCCGAACCCTAACCCTAACCCTAACCCTAACCCTAACACCAACCCTCACCCTAACCCTAACCCTAACCCTAACCCTAACCCTAAACCTAACCCTAACGCTAACCCTAACCCTAACCCTAACCCTAACCCCTAACCCTAACCCTAACCCTAAGCCTAACACCAAACCTAACCCTAACCATAACCCTAAGCCTAACACCAACCCTAACACTAACCCTAACCCTAAACCCTAACCCTAACCCTAACCCTAACCCTAACCGTAACCCTAAACCTAACCCTAACCCTAACCCTAACCCTAACTCTAACACCTAACCCTAACCCTAACCCTAACTCTAACACCAACCCTAACCCTAACCCTAACCCTAACCCCTAACCCTAACCCTAACCCTAACCCTAACCTACAACTAACCCTAACCCTAACCCTAACCCTAACCCTAACACCAACCCTAACCCTAACACTAAATCCTAACCCTAACCCTAATTCTAACCCTAACCCTAACCCTAACCCTAACCCTAACACCAACCCCAACCCCAACCCTAAACCTAACCTTAACACCAACCCTAACCCTAACCCTAACCCTAACCCTAACCCTAAACCTAACCCTAACGCTAACCCTAACCCTAACCCTAACCCTAACCTACCACTAACCCTAACCCTAACCCTAACCCTAACCCTAACACCAACCCTAACCCTAACCCTAACACTAAACCCTAACCCTAACCCTAACCCTAACCCTAATTCTACCCCCAACCCTAACCCTAACAAGGGCAAGGTGTACTGGTCAGCGACGGGCAAGTTCTAGGCCTCGGACTAGAGGTAGCCATGTGCGTTGGTCTAGGGCACGAGCTAGGGCTAATGGGAGAAGTAGGCGTAGCGCTGGGGTGGGCATAGAGCAAGGGGTGGGTGTCGAGGTGAACCTCGGAGTAGGCCTAGGGCCAGGAGTGGGAGCTGTGGCAAGGGGTAGGGATGGTGGTGGGCCTATGGGTAGGGGGAGCTGTAGGGCCAGGGGTAGTGATAGGACCAGAGGTAGTGCTAGGCGTAGGCCTAGGGCGATGGGTCGTGCTCGGGGTAGGGTTAGATGAAGGGCTAGTGGTTGGCAGAGACCAACGAGCAGTGTTTGGGTTAGGGCTCATGTTAGGCCTAGGACGAGTGGGAGTGGTAGGGGTTAGCCGAGGGCTAGGGGTAGGTGTCACGGCAGGGCTCCGGGTAGTCCTAGGACTCAGAACAGGTGTAGGGCTGGATTAGGGTGTGGTAAGGGTGGGTCCAGGGTGAATTCGTAAAACACTGGTTAGTGCTCTGGCTAACGGTAGGGCAAGGTGTACTGGTCGGCGACGGGCAATGATAGGCCTCGGACTAGAGTGAGCACTGGGCGTTGGTCTAGGGCCCGAGGTAGGGCTAGTGGGAGAGTTAGGCGTAGCGCTGGGGTAGGCAAATGGCAAGGGGTGGGTGTCGGGGTAAACCTCGGAGTAGGCCTAAAACAAGGAGTGGGAGATGTGGCTAGGGGTAGGGATGGAGGTGGCCCTATGGGTAGGGGGAGCTGTAGGGCCAGGTGTAGGGGTAGGACCACAGGTAGTGCTAGGCGTAGGCCTAGGGCGATTGGTAGTGCTCGGGGTAACCTAACCCTAACCCTAACCCTAACTCTAACAACAACCCCAACACGAACCCTAACCCTAACCCTAACCCTAACACCAACCCTAAGCCTAACCCTAACCCTAACACTAACACCAACCCAACCCGAACCCTAACCCTAACCCTAACCCTAACACCAACCCTAACGCTAACCCTAACCCTAACCCTAACCCTAAACCTAACCCTAACGCTAACCCTACCTCTAACCCTAACCCTCACCCCTAACCCTAACCCTAACCCTAACCC
>NC_138046.1:43041034-43046034 GCF_964194185.1 Rhinolophus hipposideros
AACCTAACCCTAACCATAACCCTAAGCCTAACACCAACCCTAACTCTAACCCTAACCCTAAACCCTAACCCTAACCCTAACCCTAACCGTAACCCTAACCCTAACCCTAACCCTAACCCTAACCCTAACTCTAACACCTAACCCTAACCCTAACCCTAACTCTAACACCAACCCTAACCCTAACCCTAACACTAACCCATAACCCTAACCCTAACCCTAACCCTAACCTACAACTAACCCTAACCCTAACCCTAACCCTAACCCTAACACCAACCCTAACCCTAACCCTAACCCTAAATCCTAACCCTAACCCTAACCCTAACCCTAACCCCAACCCTAACCCTAACAAGGGGAAGGTGTACTGGTCAGCGACGGGCAAGTTCTAGGCCTCGGACTAGAGGTAGCCATGTGCGTTGGTCTAGGGCACCAGCTAGGGCTAATGGGAGAAGTAGGCGTAGCGCTGGGGTGGGCATAGATCAAGGGGTGGGTGTCGAGGTGAACCTCGGAGTAGGCCTATGGCCAGGAGTGGGAGCTGTGGCAAGGAGTAGGGATGGTGGTGGACCTATGGGTAGGGGGAGCTGTAGGGCCAGGGGTAGTGATAGGACCAGAAGTAGTGCTAGGCGTAGGCCTAGGGCGATGGGTCGTGCTCGGGGTAGGGTTAGATGAAGGGCTAGTGGTTGGCAGAGACCAACGAGCAGTGTTAGGGTTAGGGCTCATGTTAGGCCTAGGACGAGTGGGAGTGGTAGGGGTTAGCCGAGGGCTAGGGGAACGTGTCACGGCAGGGCTCCGGGTAGTCCTAGGACTAGGAACAGGTGTAGGGCTGGATTAGGGTGTGGTAAGGGTGGGTCCAGGGTGAATTCGTAAAACACGGGTTAGTGCTCTGGCTAACGGTAGGGCAAGGTGTACTGGTCGGCGACGGGCAATGATAGGCCTCAGACTAGAGTGAGCACTGGGCGTTGGTCTAGGGCCCGAGGTAGGGCTAGTGGGAGAGTTAGGCGTAGCGCTGTGGTAGGCAAATGGCAAGGGGTGGGTGTCGGGGTAAACTTCGGAGTAGGCCTAAAACAAGGAGTGGGAGATGTGGCTAGGGGTAGGGATGGAGGTGGGCCTATGGGTAGGGGGAGCTGTAGGGCCAGGGGTAGGTGTAGGACCACAGGTAGTGCTAGGCGTAGGCCTAGGGCGATTGGTAGTGCTCGGGGTAACCTAACCCTAACCCTAACCCTAACCCTAACACCAACCCCAACACGAACCCTAACCCTAACCCTAACCCTAACTCCAACCCTAACCCTAACCCTAACCCTAACACTAACACCAACCCAACCCGAACCCTAACCCTAAACCTAACCCTAACACCAACCCTAACGCTAACCCTAACCCTAACCCTAACCCTAAACCTAACCCTAACGCTAACCCTACCTCTAACCTAACCCTCACCCCTAACCCTAACCCTAACCCTAACCCTAACCCTAACACCAACCCTAACCCTAACCATAACCCTAACCCTAACACCAACCCTAACCCTAACCCTAACCCTAAACCCTAACCCTAACCCTAACCCTAACCCTAAAACCAACCCCAACCCGAACCCGAACCCTAACCCTAACCCTAACACCAACCCTAACCCTAACCCTAACCCTAACCCTAACACCAACCCCAACCCGAACCCTAACCCTAACCCTAACACCAACCCTAACCCTAACCCTAACCCTAACCCTAACCCTAACCCTAACCCTAACGCTAACCCTAACCCTAACCCTAACCCTAACCCTAACCCTAACCCTAACCCTAACCCCTAACCCTAAACCTAACCCTAACCCTAACACCAACCCTAAACCTAACCATAACCCTAACCCTAACACCAACCCTAACCCTAACCCTAACCCTAACCCTAAACCCTAACCCTAACCCTAACCCCAACCCTAACCCTAACAAGGGCAAGGTGTACTGGTCAGCGACGGGTAAGTTTTAGGCCTCGGACTAGAGGTAGCCATGTGCGTTGGTCTAGGGCACGAGCTAGGGCTAATGGGAAAAGTAGGTGTAGCGCTGGGGTGGGCATAGAGCAAGGGGTGGGTGTCGAGGTGAACCTCGGAGTAGGCCTAGGGCCAGGAGTGGGAGCTGTGGCAAGGGGTAGGGATGGTGGTGGGCCTATGGGTAGGGGGAGCTGTAGGGCCAGGGGTAGTGATAGGACCAGAGGTAGTGCTAGGCGTAGGCCTAGGGCGATGGGTCGTGCTCGGGGTAGGGTTAGATGAAGGGCTAGTGGTTGGCAGAGACCAACGAGCAGTGTTAGGGTTAGGGCTCATGTTAGGCCTAGGACGAGTGGGAGTTGTAGGGGTTAGACGAGGGCTAAAGGTAGGTGTCACGGCAGGGCTCCAGATAGTCCTAGGACTCGGAACAGGTGTAGGGCTGGATTAGGGTGTGGTAAGGGTGGGTCCAGGGTGAATTCGTAGGACACGGGTTAGTGCTCTGGCTAACGGTAGGGCAAGGTGTACTGGTCGGCGACGGGCAATGATAGGCCTCGAACTAGAGTGAGCACTGGGCGTTGGTCTAGGGCCCGAGGTAGGGCTAGTGGGAGAGTTAGGCGTAGCTCTGTGGTAGGCAAATGGCAAGGGGTGGGTGTCGGGGTAAACCTCGGAGTAGGCCTAAAACAAGGAGTGGGAGATGTGGCTAGGGGTAGGGATGGAGGTGAGCCTATGGGTAGGGGGAGCTGTAGGGCCAGGGGTAGGGGTAGGACCACAGGTAGTGCTAGGCGTAGGCCTAGGGCGATTGGTAGTGCTCAGGGTAACCTAACCCTAACCCTAACCCTAACCCTAACACCAACCCCAACACGAACCCTAACCCTAACCCTAACCCTAACACCAACCCTAACCCTAACCCTAACACTAACCCTAACACCAAACCCAACCCGAACCCTAACCCTAACCCTAACCCTAACACCAACCCTAACGCTAACCCTAACCCTAACCCTAACCCTAAACCTAACCCTAACGCTAACCCTAACTCCTACCCTAACCCTCACCCCTAACCCTAAACCTAACCCTAACCCTAACACCAACCCTAACCCTAACCATAACCCTAACCCTAACATCAACCCTAACCCTAACCCTAACCCTAAACCCTAACCCTAACCCTAACCCTAACCCTAAAACCAACCCCAACCCGAACCCGAACCCTAACCCTAACCCTAACACCAACCCTAACCCTAACCCTAACCCTAACCCTAACACCAACCCCAACCCGAACCCTAACCCTAACCCTAACACCAACCCTAACCCTAACCCTAACCCTAACCCTAACCCTAACCCTAAACCTAACCCTAACGCTAACCCTAACCCTAACCCTAACCCTAACCCTAACCCCTAACCCTAACCCTAACCCTAACTCTAACACCAACCCTAAACCTAACCATAACCCTAACCCTAACACCAACCCTAACCCTAACCCTAACCCTAAAACCTAACCCTAAACCTAACCCTAACCCTAACACTAACCCTAAACCTAACCCTAACCCTAACCCTAACCCTAACACCTAACCCTAACGCAAACCCTAACTCTAACACCAACCCTAACCCTAACCCTAAACCTAACCCTAACCCCTAACCCTAACCCTAACCCTAACCCTAACCCTAACCTACCACTAACCCTAACCCTAACACTAACCCTAACCCTAACACCAACCCTAACCCTAACCCTAACCCTAAACCCTAACCCTAACCCTAACCCTAACCCTAACCCTAACCCTAACCCGAACCCTAACCCTAACAAGGGCAAGGTGTACTGGTCAGCGACAGGCAACTTCTAGGCCTCGGACTAGAGGTAGCCATGTGCGTTGGTCTAAGGCACGAGCTAGGGCTAATGGGAGAAGTAGGCGTAGCGCTGGGGTGGGCATAGAGCAAGGGGTGGGTGTCGAGGTGAACCTCGGAGTAGGCCTAGGGCCAGGAGTAAGAGCTGTGGCAAGGGATAGGGATGGTGGTGGGCCTATGGATAGGGGGAGCTGTAGGGCCAGGGGTAGTGATAGGACCAGAGGTAGTGCTAGGCGTAGGCCTAGGGCGATGGGTCGTGCTCGGGGTAGGGTTAGATGAAGGGCTAGTGGTTGGCAGAGACCAACGAGCAGTGTTAGGGTTAGGGCTCATGTTAGGCCTAGGACGAGTGGGAGTGTTAGGGGTTAGCCGAGGGCTAGGGGTAGGTGTCACGGGAGGGCTCCGGGTAGTCCTAGGACTCGGAACAGGTTTAGGGCTGGATTAGTGTGTGGTAAGTGTGGGTCCAGGGTGAATTCGTAGGACACGGGTTAGTGCTCTGGCTATCGGTAGGGCAAGGTGTACTGGTCGGCGACGGGCAATGATAGGCCTCAGTCTAGATTGAACACTGGGCGTTGGTCTAGGGCCCGAGGTAGGGCTAGTGGGAGAGTTAGGCGTAGCGCTGGGGTAGGCAAATGGCAAGGGGTGGGTGTCGGGGTAAACCTCGGAGTAGGCCTAGGACAAGGAGTGTGAGAAGTGGCTAGGGGTAGGGATGGAGGTGGGCCTATGGGTAGGGGGAGCTGTAGGGCCAGGGGTAGGGGTAGGACCACAGGTAGTGCTAGGTGTAGGCCTAGGGCGATTGGTAGTGCTCGGGGTAACCTAACCCTAACCCTAACCCTAACACCAACCCTAACCCTAACCCTAACCCTAACCCTAAACCCTAACCCTAACCCTACCCCTAACCCTAACCCTATAAAGGGCAAGGTGTACTGGTCAGCGACGGGCAAGTTCTAGGCCTCGGACTAGAGGGAGCCATGTGCGTTGGTCTAGGGCCCGAGCTAGGGCTAGTTGGAGCGGTAGGCGTAGCGCTGGGGTAGGCATAGGGCAAGGGGTGGGTGTCGAGGTAATCCTCGGAGTAGGCCTAGGGCCAGGAGTGGGAGCTATGGCTAGGGGTAGGGATGGGGGTGGGCCTATGGGTATGGGGAGCTGTAGGGCCAGGGGTAGTGGTAGGACCAGAGGTAGTGCTAGGCGTAGGCCTAGGGCGAGGGG
>NC_138046.1:43051034-43068534 GCF_964194185.1 Rhinolophus hipposideros
GGGGTAGGTGTCACGGGAGGGCACCGGGTAGTCCTAGGACTCACAACTGGTGTAGGGCTGGATTAGGGTGTGGTAAGGGTGGGTCCAGGGTGATTTCGTATGACACGGGTTAGTGCTCTGGCTAACGGTAGGGCAAGGTGTACTGGTCGGCGACGGGCAAGTGGTAGGCCTCGGACTAGAGGGAGCACTGGGCGATGGTCTAGGGCCCGAGCTAGGGCAAGTGGGAGCGGTTGGCCTAGCGCTGGGGTAGGCATAGGGCAAGGGGTGATTGTCGGGGTAAACCTCGGAGTATGCCTAGGGCCAGGAGTTGGAGCTTTGGCTAGGGGTAGCGATGGGGGTGGCCCTATGGGTAGGGGGAGCTGTCCGACCAGGGGTAGGGGTGGGACCAGTGGTAGTGGTAGGCGTAGGCCTAGGGCGAGGAATAGTGCTCGGGATAGGATTAGGTGAAGGGCTAGTGGTTGGCAGAGGCCAACAAGCAGTGTTAGGGTTAGGGCTCATGTTAGGCCTAGGACGAGTGGTAGTGGTAGGGGTTAGCAGAGGGTTAGTGTTAGTGGTCAAGAGAGGGCTCTGGGTAGTCCTAGGACTCGGAAAAGGTGTAGGGCTGAATTAGGGTGCGGTAAGGGTGGGTCCAGGGTGATTTCGTAGGACACGGGTTAGTGCTCTGGCTAACTGTAGGGCAAAGTGTACTGGTCGGCGACGGGCAAGTGCTAGCCCTCGGACTAAAGTGAGCACTGGGCGTTGGTCTAGGGCCCGAGGTAGGGCTAGTGGGAGAGGTAGGCGTAGCGCTGGGGTAGAGAAAGGGTAAGGGGTGGGTGTCGGGGTAAACCTCGGAGTAGGCCTAGGACAAAGAGTGGGAGCTGTGGCTAGGAGTAGGGATGGAGGTGGGCCTATGGGTAGGGAAAGCTGTAGGGCAAGGGGTAGGGTTAGGACCAGAAGTAGTGCTAGGCGTAGGCCTAGGGCGAGGGGTAGTGCTAGGGGTAACCTATCCCTAACCCTAACCCTAACCCTAACCCTAACACCAACCCCAACACGAACCCTAACCCTAACCCTAACCCTAACACCAACCCTAACCCTAACCCTAACCCTAACCCTAACACCAACCCCAACCCGAACCCTAACCCTAACCCTAACCCTAACACCAACCCTAACCCTAACCCTAACCCTAACCCTAACACCAACCCCAACCCGAACCCTAACCCTAACCCTAACACCAACCCTAACCCTAACCCTAACCCTAACCCTAACCCTAAACCAACCCTAACGCTAACCCTAACCCTAACCCTAACCCTAACCCTAAACCCTAACCCTAACCCTAACCCTAACCCTAACACCAACCCTAAACCTAACCATAACCCTAACCCTAACACCAACCCTAACCCTAACCCTAACCCTAAACCCTAAACCTAACCCTAACCCTAACCCTAACCCTAACCCTAACCCTAACCCTAACCCTAACCCTAACCCTAACCCTAACACCTAACCCTAACCCTAACCCTAACTCTAACACCAACCCTAACCCTAACCCTAACCCTAACCCTAACCCCTAACCCTAACCCTAACCCTAACCCTAACCTACCACTAACCCTAACCCTAACCCTAACCCTAACCCTAACACCAACCCTAACCCTAACAAGGGCAAGGTGTACTGGTCAGCGATGGGCAAGTTCTAGGCCTCGGACTAGAGGTAGCCATGTGCGTTGGTCTAGGGTACGAGCTAGGGCTAATGGGAAAAGTAGGAGTAGCGCTGGGGTGGGCATAGAGCAAGGGGTGGGTGTCGAGGTGAACCTCGGAGTAGGCCTAGGGCCAGGAGTGGGAGCTGTGGCAAGGGGTAGGGATGGTGGTGGGCCTATGGGTAGGGGGAGCTGTAGGGCCAGGGGTAGTGATAGGACCAGAGGTAGTGCTAGGCTTAGGCCTAGGGCGATGTGTCGTGCTCGGGGTAGGGTTAGATGAAGGGCTAGTGGTTGGCAGAGACCAACGAGCAGTGTTAGGGTTAGGGCTCATGTTAGGCCTAGGACGAGTGGGAGTGGTAGGTGTTAGCCGAGGGCTAGGGGTAGGTGTCACGGCAGGGCTCCGGGTAGTCCTAGGACTCGGAACAGGTGTAGGGCTGGATTAGGGTGTGGTACGGGTGGGTCCAGGGTGAATTCGTAGGACACGGTTTAGTGCTCTGGCTAACGGTAGGGCAAGGTGTACTGGTCGGCGACGGGCAATGATAGGCCTCGGACTAGAGTGAGCACTGGGCGTTGGTCTAGGTCCCGAGGTAGGGCTAGTGGGAGAGTTAGGCGTAGCACTGGGGTAGGCAAATGGCAAGGGGTGGGTGTCGGGGTAAACCTCGGAGTAGGCCTAAAACAAGGAGTGTGAGAAGTGGCTAGGGGTAGGGATGGAGGTGGGCCTATGGGTAGGGGGAGCTGTAGGGCCAGGGGTAGGGGTAGGACCACAGGTAGTGCTAGGCGTAGGCCTAGGGCGAGGGGTAGTGCTCGGGGTATCCTAACCCTAACCCTAATCCTAACCCTAACACTAACCCTAACACCAACCATAAACCTAACCCTAACCCTAACCCTAACACCAACCCTAACCCTAACCCTAACCCTAAAACCTAACCCTAACCCTACCCCTAACCCTAACCCTATAAAAGGCAAGGTGTACTGGTCAGCGACGGGCAAGTTCTAGGCCTCGGACTAGAGGGAGCCATGGGCGTTGGTCTAGGGCCCGAGCTAGGGCTAGTTGGAGCGGTAGGCGTAGCGCTGGTGTAGGCATAGGGCAAGGGGTGGGTGTTGAGGTAATCCTCGGAGTAGGCCTAGGGCCAGGAGTGGGAGCTGTGGCTAGGGGTAGGGATGGGGGTGGGCCTATGGGTATGGGGAGCTGTAGGGCCAGGGGTAGTGGTAGGACCAGAGGTAGTGCTAGGCGTAGGCCTAGGGCGAGGGGTAGTGCTCGGGGTAACCTAACCTTTACACTAACCCTAACACTAACCCCTAACCCTAACCCTAACCCTAACACCAACCCTAACCGTAACACTAACCCTAAACCCTAACCCTAACACCAACCCTAACCCTAAACCTAACCCTAAACCCTAACCCTAACCCTAACCCTAACCCTAACACTAACAACGGCAAGGTGTACTGGTCAGCGACGGGCAAGTTCTAGGCCTCGGACTAGAGGGAGCCAAGGGGATTTGGTCTAGGGCCCGAGCTAGGGCTAGTGGGAGCGGTATGCGTAGCGCTGGGGTAGGCATAGGGCAAGGGGTGGGTGTCGGGGTAAACCTCGGACTAGGCCTAGGTCCAGGAGTTGGAGCTGTGGCTAGGGGTAGCGATGGGGGTGGGTCTATGGGTAGGGGGAGCTGTATTGCCAGGGGTAGTTGTAGGACCAGAGGTAGTGCTAGGCATAGGCCTAGGGAGAGGGGTCGTGCTCGGGGTAGGGTTAGGTGAAGGGCTAGTGGTTGGCAGAGGCCAACGAGCAGTGTTAGGTTTAGGGCTCATGTTAAGCCTAGGACGAGTGGTAGTGTTAGTGGTTAGCCGAGGGCTAGGGGTAGGTGTCACGGGAGGGCACCGGGTAGTCCTAGGACTCACAACTGGTGTAGGGCTGGATTAGGGTGTGGTAAGGGTGGGTCCAGGGTTATTTCGTAGGACACGGGTTAGTGCTCTGGCTAACGGTAGGGCAAGGTGTACTGGTCGGCGACGGGCAAGTGGTAGGCCTCGGACTAGAGGGAGCACTGGGCGATGGTCTAGGGCCCGAGCTAGGGCAAGTGGGAGCGGTTGGCCTAGCGCTGGGGTAGGCATAGGGCAAGGGGTGATTGTCGGGGTAAACCTCGGAGTATGCCTAGGGCCAGGAGTTGGAGCTTTGGCTAGGGGTAGCGATGGGCGTGGCCCTATGGGTAGGGGGAGCTGTCCGACCAGGGGTAGGGGTGGGACCAGTGGTAGTGGTAGGCGTAGGCCTAGGGCGAGGAATAGTGCTCGGGATAGGATTAGGTGAAGGGCTAGTGGTTGGCAGAGGCCAACGAGCAGTGTTAGGGTTAGGGCTCATGTTAGGCCTAGGACGAGTGGTAGTGGTAGGGGTTAGCAGAGGGTTAGTGTTAGTGGTCAAGAGAGGGCTCTGGGTAGTCCTAGGACTCGGAAAAGGTGTAGGGCTGAATTAGGGTGCGGTAAGTGTGGGTCCAGGGTGATTTCGTAGGACACGGGTTAGTGTTCTGGCTAACTGTAGGGCAAAGTGTACTGGTCGGCGACGGGCAAGTGCTAGTCCTCGGACTAAAGTGAGCACTGGGCGTTGGTCTAGGGCCCGAGGTAGGGCTAGTGGGAGAGGTAGGCGTAGCGCTGGGGTAGGGAAAGGGTAAGGGGTGGGTGTCGGGGTAAACCTCGGAGTAGGCCTAGGACAAGGAGTGGGAGCTGTGGCTAGGAGTAGGGATGGAGGTGGGCCTATGGGTAGGGAAAGCTGTAGGGCCAGGGGTAGGGTTAGGACCAGAAGTAGTGCTAGGCGTAGGCCTAGGGCGAGGGGTAGTGCTAGGGTTAACCTATCCCTAACCCTAACCCTAACCCTAACCCTAACACCAACCCCAACACGAACCCTAACCCTAACCCTAACCCTAACACCAACCCTAACCCTAACCCTAACCCTAACCCTAACCCTAACACCAACCCCAAACCGAACCCTAACCCTAACCCTAACCCTAACACCAACCCCAACACGAACCCTAACCCTAACCCTAACCCTAACACCAACCCTAACCCTAACCCTAACCCTAACCCTAACCCTAAACCTAACCCTAACGCTAACCCTAACTCTAACCCTAACCCTCACCCCTAACCCTAACCCTAACCCTAACCCTAACACCAACCCTAACCCTAACCATAACCCTAACCCTAACACCAACCCTAACCCTAACCCTAACCCTAAACCCTAACCCTAACCCTAACCCTAACCCTAAAACCAACCCCAACCCGAACCCTAACCCTAACCCTAACCCTAACACCAACCCTAACCCTAACCCTAACCCTAACCCTAACACCAACCCCAACCCGAACCCTAAACCTAACCCTAACACCAACCCTAACTCTAACCATAACTCTAACCCTAACCCTAACCCTAACCCTAACCCCTAACCCTAACCCTAACCCTAACCCTAACACCAACCCTAAACCTAACCATAACCCTAACCCTAACACCAACCCTAACCCTATCCCTAACCCTAAACCCTAACCCTAACCCTAACCCTAACCCTAACCCTAAACCTAACCCTAACCCTAACCCTAACCCTAACCCTAACCCTAACACCTAACCCTAACCCTAACCCTAACTCTAACACCAACCCTAACCCTAACCCTAACCCTAACCCCTAACCCTAACCCTAACCCTAACCCTAACCCTAAACCTAACCCTAACGCTAACCCTAACCCTAACCCTAACCCCTAACCCTAACCCTAACGCTAACCCTAACCCTAACCCTAACCCTAACCCTAACACCTAACCCTAACCCTAACCCTAACCCTAACCCCTAACCCTAACCCTAACCCTAACCCTAACACCAACCCTAAACCTAACCATAACCCTACCCTAACACCAACCCTAACCCTAACCCTAACCCTAACACCAACCCTAACCCTAACCCTAACCCTAACCCTAACCCTAACCCTAACACCTAACCCTAACCCTAACCCTAACTCTAACACCAACCCTAACCCTAACCCTAACCCTAACCCCTAACCCTAACCCTAACCCTAACCCTAACCCTAACCCTAACCCTAAACCTAACCCTAACGCTAACCCTAACCCTAACCCTAACCCTAACCCTAACCCCTAACCCTAACCCTAACCCTAACCCTAACCCCTAACCCTAACCCTAACCCTAACCCTAACACCAACCCTAAACCTAACCATAACCCTAACCCTAACACCAACCCTAACCCTAACCCTAACCCTAACACCAACCCTAACCCTAACCCTAACCCTAACCCTAAACCCTAACCCTAACCCTAACCCTAACCCGAATCCCAACCCTAACCCAAACAAGGGCAAGGTGTACTGGTCAGCGACGGGCAAGTTCTAGGCCTCGGACTGGAGGTAGCCATGTGCGTTGGTCTAGGGCACGAGCTAGGGCTAATGGGAGAAGTAGGCGTAGCGCTGGGGTGGGCATAGAGCAAGGTGTGGGTGTCGAGGTGAACCTCGGAGTAGGCCTAGGGCCAGGAGTGGGAGCTGTGGCAAGGGGTAGGGTTGGTGGTGGTCCTATGGGTAGGGGGAGTTGTAGGGCCAGGGGTAGTGATAGGACCAGAGGTAGTGCTAGGCGTAGGCCTACGGGGATGGGTAGTGCTCGGGGTAGGGTTAGATGAAGGGCTAGTGGTTGGCAGAGACCAACGAGCAGTGTTAGGGTTAGGGCTCATGTTAGGCCTAGTACGAGTGGGAGTGGTAGGGGTTAGCCTAGGGCTAGGGGTAGGAGTCACGGCAGGGCTCCGGGTAGGCCTACGACTCGGAACAGGTGTAGGGCTGTATTAGGGTGTGGTAAGGGTGGGTCCAGGGTGAATTCGTAGGACACGGTTTAGTGCTCTGGCTAACGGTAGGGCAAGGTGTACTGGTCGGCGACGGGCAATGATAGGCCTCGGACTAGAGTGAGCACTGGGCGTTGGTCTAGGGCCCGAGGTAGGGCTAGTGGTAGAGTTAGGCGTAGCGCTGTGGTAGGCAAATGGCAAGGGGTGGGTGTCGGGGTAAACCTCGGAGTAGGCCTAAAACAAGGAGTGGGAGATGTGGCTAGGGGTAGGGATGGAGGTGGGCCTATGGGTAGGGGGAGCTGTAGGGCCAGGGGTAGGGGTAGGACCACAGGTAGTGCTAGGCGTAGGCCTAGGGCGATTGGTAGTGCTCGGGGTAACCTAACCATAACCCTAACCCTAACCCTAACACTAACCCTAACACCAACCATAAACCTAACCCTAACCCTAACCCTAACACCAACCCTAACCCTAACCATAACCATAACCCTATAAAGGGCAAGGTGTACTGGTCAGCGACAGGCAAGTTCTAGGCCTCGGACTAGAGGGAGCCATGGGCGTTGGTCTAGGGCCCGAGCTAGGGCTAGTTGGAGCGGTAGGCGTAGCGCTGGGGTAGGCATAGGGCAAGGGGTGGGTGTCGAGGTAATCCTCGGAGTAGGCCTAGGGCCAGGAGTGGGAGCTGTGGCTAGGGGTAGGGATGGGGGTGGGCCTATGGGTATGGGGAGCTGTAGGGCCAGGGGTAGTGGTAGGACCAGAGGTAGTGCTAGGCCTAGGCCTAGGGCAAGGGGTAGTGCTCGGGGTAACCTAACCTTTACCCTAACCCTAACACTAACCCCTAACCCTAACCCTAACCCTAACCCTAACAACAACCCTAACGCTAAGCCTAACCCTAACCCTAACACCAACCCTAACACCAACCCTAACCCTAACCCTAACCCTAACCCTAACACCAAGCCTAACGCTAAACCTAACCCTAAACCCTAACCCTAACCCTAACCCTAACCCTAACCCTAACCCTAACCCTAACCCTAACAACGGCAAGATGTACTGGTCAGCGACGGGCAAGTTCTAGGCCTCGGACTAGAGGGAGCCAAGGGGGTTTGCTCTAGAACCCGAGCTTGGGGTAGTGGGAGCGGTATGCGTAGCGCTGGGGTAGGCATAGGGCAAGGGGTGGGTGTCGGGGTAAACCTCGGACTAGGCCTAGGTCCAGGAGTTGGAGCTGTGGCTAGGGGTAGCGATGGGGGTGGGCATATGGGTAGGGGGAGCTGTAGTGCCAGGGGTAGTTGTAGGACCAGAGGTAGTGCTAGGCATAGGCCTAGGGAAGGGGTAGTGCTCGAGGTAACCTAACCCTAACCCTAACCCTAACCCTAACCCTACCACTAACCCTAACACCAACCCTAACCCTAACCCTAACCCTAAACCCTAACCCTAACCCTAACCCTAACTCTAACTCTAACCCTAACTCTAACCCTAACAAGGGCAAGGTGTACTGGTCAGCGACAGGCAAGTTCTAGGCCTCGGACAAGAGAGAGCCATGGGCGTTGGTCTAGGGCCCTAGCTAGTGCTAGTGGGAGTGGTAGGCGTAGCGCTGGGGTAGCCATAGGGCAAGGGGTGGGTGTCGGGGTAAACCTCGGACTAGGCCTAGGTCCAGGAGTTGGAGCTGTGGCTAGGGGTAGCGATGGGGGTGGGCATATGGGTAGGGGGAGCTGTAGTGCCAGGGGTAGTTGTAGGACCAGAGGTAGTGCTAGGCATAGGCCTAGGGAGAGGGGTCGTGCTCGGGGTAGGGTTAGGTGAAGGGCTAGTGGTTGGCAGAGGCCAACGAGCAGTGTTAGGTTTAGGGCTCATTTTAAGCCTAGGACGAGTGGTAGTGGTAGGGGTTAGCCGAGGGCTAGGGGTAGGTGTCACGGGAGGGCACCGGGAAGTCCTAGGACTCACAACTTGTGTAGGGCTGGATTACGGTGTGGTAAGGGTGGGTCCAGGGTGATTTCGTAGGACACGGGTTAGTGCTCTGGCTAACGGTAGGGCAAGGTGTACTGGTCGGCGACAGGCAAGTGGTAGGCCTTGGACTAGAGAAAGCACTGGGCGATGGTCTAGGGCCCGAGCTAGGGCTAGTGGGAGCGGTTGGCGTAGCGCTGGGGTAGGCATAGCGCAAGGGGTGATTGTCGGGGTAAACCTCGGAGTATGCCTAGGGCCAGGAGTTGGAGCTTTGGCTAGGGGTAGCGATGGGGGTGGGCCTATGGGTAGGGGGAGCTGTCCGGCCAGGGGTAGGGGTAGGACCAGTGGTAGTGGTAGGCGTAGGCCTAGGGCGAGGAATAGTGCTCGGGATGGGTTAGGTGAACAACTACTGTTTGGCATAGGCCCACGGGCAGTGTTAGGCTTAGGGCTCATGTTACGCCTAGGACTAGTGGTAGTGGTATGGGTTGGCCGAGGGCTAGGGGTAGGTGTCACAGGAGGGCTCCGAGTAGTCCTAGGACTCAGAACGGATGTAGGGCTGGATTAGGGTGTGGCTAAGGGTGGGTCCAGGGTGATTTCGTAGGACACGGGTTAGTGCTCTGGCTAACGGTAGGGCAAGCTGTACTGGTCGGCGACAGGCAAGTGCTAGGTCTCGGACTAGAGTGAGCACTGTGCGTTGGTCTTGGGCACGAGCTAGGGCTAGTGGGAGCAATAGGCGTAGCGCTGGGGTATCAAAAGGCAAGGGGTCGGTATCGGGGTAAACTTCGGAGTAGGCATAGGACCAGGAGTGGGAGCTGTTGCTAGGGGTAGGGATGGGGGTGGGCTTATGGGTAGGGGGAGCTGTAGGGCCAGGGGTAGCTGTAGGACCACAGGTAGTGCTAGGCCTAGGCCAAGGGCGAGGGTTAGTGCTCGGGGTAACCTAACCCTAACCCTAACCCTAACCCTAACACCAACCCTAACCCTAACCCTAACCCTAAACCCTAATCCTAACCCTAACCCTAACCCTAACACGGGCAAGGTGTACTGGTCAGCGACGGGCAAGTTCTAGGCCTCGGACTACAGGGAGCCATGGGCGTTGGACTAGGGCCCGAACTAGGGCTAGTGGGAGCGGTAGGCGTAGCGCTGGGGTAGCCATAGGGCAAGGGGTGGGTGTCGAGGTAATCCTCGGAGTAGGCCTAGGGCCAGGATTGGGAGCTGTGGCTAGGGGTAGGGATGGGGGTGGGCCTATGGGTAAGGGGAGCTGTAGGGCCAGGGGTAGTGGTAGTCCCAGAGATAGTGCTAGGCGTAGGCCTAGGGCGAGGGGTGGTGCTCGGGGTAGGGTTAGGTGAAGGGCTAGTGGTTGGCAGAGGCCAACGAGCAGTGTTAGGGTTAGGGCTCATGTTAGGCCTAGGACGAGTGGTATTGGTAGGGGTTAGCAGAGGGTTAGGGTTAGGTGTCAAGAGAGGGCTCTGGGTAGTCCTAGGACTCGGAAAAGGTGTAGGGCTGAATTAGGGTGCGGGAAGGGTGGGTCCAGGGTGATTTCGTAGGACACGGGTTAGTGCTCTGGCTAACTGTAGGGCAAGGTGTACTGGTCGGCGACGGGCAAGTGCTAGACCTCGGACTAAAGTGAGCACTGGGCGTTGGTCTAGGGCCCGAGGTAGGGCTAGTGGGAGAGGTAGGCGTAGCGCTGGGGTAGGCAAAGGGCAAGGGGTGGGTGTCGGGGTAAACCTCGGAGTAGGCCTAGGAAAAGGAGTGGGAGCTGTGGCTAGGAGTAGGGATGGAGGTGGGCCTATGGGTAGGGAAAGCTGTAGGGCCAGGGGTAGGGTTAGGACCAGAAGTAGTGCTACGCGTAGGCCTAGGGCGAGGGGTAGTGCTAGGGGTAACCTATACCTAACCCTAACCCTAACCCTAACCCTAACACCAACCCCAACACGAACCCTAACCCTAACCCTAACCCTAACACCAACCCTAACCCTAACCCTAACCCTAACCCTAACACCAACCCCAAACCGAACCCTAACCCTAACCCTAACCCTAACACGAACCCTAACCCTAACCCTAACCCTAAACCTAACCCTAACGCTAACCCTAACCCTAACCCTAACCCTAACCCTAACCCCTAACCCTAACCCTAACCCTAACCCTAACCCTAACCCTAACACCAACCCTAACCCTAACCCTAACCCCTAACCCTAACCCTAACCCTAACCCTAACCCTAACCCTAAACCTAACCCTAACGCTAACCCTAACCCTAACTCTAACCCTAACCCCTAACCCTAACCCTAACCCTAACCCTAACACCAAACCTAACCCTAACCATAACCCTAAGCCTAACACCAAACCTAACACTAACCCTAACCCTAAACCCTAACCCTAACCCTAACCCTAACCCTAACCCTAACCCTAAACCTAACCCTAACCCTAACCCTAACCCTAACACCTAACCCTAACCCTAACCCTAACTCTAACACCAACCCTAACCCTAACCCTAACCCTAACCCCTAACCCTAACCCTAACCCTAACCCTAACCTACCACTAACCCTAACCCTAACCCTAACCCTAACCCTAACCCTAACACCAACCCTAACCCTAACCCTAACCCTAAACCCTAACCCTAACCCTAACCCTAACCCTAACCCTAACGCTAACCCTAACCCTAACCAGGGGAAGGTGTACTGGTCAGCGACGGGCAAGTTCTAGGCCTCGGACTAGAGGTAGCCATGTGCGTTGGTCTAGGGCACGAGCTAGGGCTAATGGGAGAAGTAGGCGTAGCGCTGGGGTGGGCATAGAGCAAGGGGTGGGTGTCGAGGTGAACCTCGGAGTAGGCCTAGGGCCAGGAGTGGGAGCTGTGGCAAGGGGTAGGGATGGTGGTGGGCCTATGGGTAGGGGGAGCTGTAGGGCCAGGGGTAGTGATAGGACCAGAGGTAGTGCTAGGCGTCGGCCTAGGGCGATGGGTCGTGCTCGGGGTAGGGTTAGATGAAGGGCTAGTGGTTGGCAGAGACCAACGAGCAGTGTTAGGGTTAGGGCTCATGTTAGGCCTAGGACGAGTGGGAGTGGTAGGGGTTAGCCGAGGGCTATGGGGAGGTGTCACGGCAGGGCTCCGGGTAGTCCTAGGACTCGGAACAGGTGTAGGGCTGGATTAGGGTGTGGTAAGTGTGGGTCCAGGGTGAATTCGTAGGACACGGGTTAGTGCTCTGGCTAACGGTAGGGCAAGGTGTACTGGTCGGCGACGGGCAATGATAGGCCTCGGACTAGAGTGAGCACTGGGCGTTGGTCTAGGGCCCGAGGTAGGGCTAGTGGGAGAGTTAGGCGTAGCGCTGTGGTAGGTAAATGGCAAGGGGTGGGTGTCGGAGTAAACCTCTAAGTAGACCTAAAACAAGGAGTGGGAGATGTGGCTAGGGGTAGGGATGGAGGTGGGCCTATGGGTAGGGGGAGCTGTAGGGCCAGGGGTAGGGGTAGGACCACAGGTAGTGCTAGGCGTAGGCCTAGGGCGATTGGTAGTGCTCGGGGTAACCTAACCCTAACCCTAACCCTAACCCTAACACCAACCCCAACACGAACCCTAACCCTAACACCAACCCTAACCTTAACCCTAACACCAACCCCAAGCGAACCCTAACCCTAACCCTAACCCTAACACCAACCCTAACCCTAACCCTAACCCTAACCCTAAACCTAACCCTAACGCTAACCCTAACTCTAACCCTAACCCTCACCCCTAACCCTAACCCTAACCCTAACCCTAACACCAACCCTAACCCTAACCATAACCCTAACCCTAACACCAACCCTAACCCTAACCCTAACCCTAAACCCTAACCCTAACCCTAACCCTAACACCAACCCCAACCCGAACCCTAACCCTAACCCTAACCCTAACATCAACCCTAACCCTAACCCTAACCCTAACCCTAACACCAACCCCAACCCGAACCCTAACCCTAACCCTAAAACAAACCCTAACCCTAACCCTAACCCTAACCCTAACCCTAACCCTAACCCTAACCCTAACCCTAAACCTAACCCTAACGCTAACCCTAACCCTAACCCTAACCCTAACCCTAAACCTAACCCTAACGCTAACCCTAACCCTAACACTAACCCTAACCCTAACCCCTAACCCTATCCCTAACCCTAACCCTAACACCAACCCTAACCCTAACCCTAACCCTAAACCCTAACCCTAACCCTAACCCTAACCCTAACCCTAACCCTAACACCTAACCCTAACCCTAACCCTAACTCTAACACCAAACCTAACCCAAAACCTAACCCTAACCCTAACCCTAACACCAACCATAAACCTAACCCTAACCCTAACCCTAACACCAACCCTAACCCTAACCCTAACCCTAAACCCTCACCCTAACCCTACCCCTAACCCTAACCTCATAAAGGGCAAGGTGTACTGGTCAGCGACGGCCAAGTTCTAGGCCTCGGACTAGAGGGAGCCATGGGCGTTGGGCTAGGGCCCGAGCTAGGGCTAGTTGGAGCGGTAGGCGTAGCGCTGGGGTAGGCATAGGGCAAGGGGTGGGTGTCGAGGTAATCCTCGGAGTAGGCCTAGGGCCAGGAGTGGGAGCTGTGGCTAGGGGTAGGGATGGGGGTGGGCCTATGGGTATGGGGAGCTGTAGGGCCAGGGGTAGTGGTAGGACCAGAGGTAGTGCTAGGCGTAGGCCTAGGGCGAGGGGTAGTGCTCGGGGTAACCTAACCTTTACCCTAACCCTAACACTAACACCTAACCCTAACCCAACCCTAACACCAACCCTAACCGTAACACTAACCCTAAACCCTAACCCTAACCCTAACCCTAACACTAACCCTAACACCAACCCTAACCCTAACCCTAACCCTAACCCTAACACCAACCCTAACCCTAAAGCTAACCCTAAACCCTAACCCTAACCCTAACCCTAATCCTAACCCTAACACTAACAACGGCAAGGTGTACTGGTCAGCGACGGGCAAGTTCTAGGCCTCGGACTACAGGGAGCCAAGGGGGTTTGGTCTAGGGCCCGAGCTAGGGCTAGTGGGAGCGGTATGCGTAGCGCTGGGGTAGGCATAGGGCAAGGGGTGGGTGTCGGGGTAAACCTCGGACTAGGCCTAGGTCCAGGAGTTGGAGCTGTGGCTAGGGGTAGCGATGGGGGTGGGCCTATGGGTAGGGGGAGCTGTAGTGCCAGGGGTAGTTTTAGGACCAGAGGTAGTGCTAGGCATAGGCCTAGGGAGAGGGGTCGTGCTCGGGGTAGGGTTAGGTGAAGGGCTAGTGGTTGGCAGAGGCCAACGAGCAGTGTTAGGTTTAGGGCTTATTTTAAGCCTAGGACGAGTGGTAGTGGTAGGGGTTAGCCGAGGGCTAGGGGTAGGTGTCACGGGAGGGCACCGGGAAGTCCTAGGACTCACAACTGGTGTAGGGCTGGATTAGGGTGTGGTAAGTGTGGGTCCAGGGTGATTTCGTAGGACACGGGTTAGTTCTCTGGCTAACGGTAGGGCAAGGTGTACTGGTCGGCGACAGGCAAGTGGTAGGCCTCGGACTAGAGGGAGCACTGGGCGATGGTCTAGGGCCCGAGCTACGGCTAGTGGGAGCGGTTGGCGTAGCGCTGGGGTAGGCATAGGGCAAGGACTGATTGTCGGGGTAAACCTCGGAGTATGCCTAGGGCCAGGAGTGGGAGCTTTGGCTTGGGGTAGCGATGGGGGTGGGCCTATGGGTAGTGGGAGCTGTCCGGCCAGGAGTAGGGGTAGGACCAGTGGTAGTGGTAGGCGTAGGCCTAGGGCGAGGAATAGTGCTCGGGATGGGTTAGGTGAACAACTACTGTTTGGCATAGGCCCACGGGCAGTGTTAGGCTTAGGGCTCATGTTAGGCCTAGGACTAGTGGTAGTGGTATGGGTTGGCCGAGGGCTAGGGGTAGGTGTCACAGGAGGGCTCCGAGTAGTCCTAGGACTCAGAACGGATGTAGGGCTGGATTAGGGTGTGGGTAAGGGTGGGTCCAGGGTGATTTCGTAGGACACGTGTTAGTGCTCTTGCTAACGGTAGGGCAAGCTGTACTGGTCGGCGACAGGCAAGTGCTAGGCCTCGGACTAGAGTGAGCACTGTGCGTTGGTCTTGGGCACGAGCTAGGGCTAGTGGGAGAGGTAGGCGTAGCACTGGGGTATCAAAGGGCAAGGGGTGGGTGTCGTGGTAAACCTCGGAGTAGGCCTAAGACCAGGAGCAGGAGCTGTGTCTAGGGATAGGGTTGGGGGTGGGCCTATGGGTAGGGGGAGCTGTAGGGCCAGGGTTAGGGGTAGGACCAAAGGTAGTGCTAGGGGTAGGCCTTGGGCGAGGGGTAGTGCTCGAGGTAACCTAACCCTAACCCTAACCCTAACCCTAACTCTGCCACTAACCCTAACACCAACCCTAACCCTAACCCTAAACCTAAACCCTAACCCTAACCCTAACCCTAACTCTAACCCTAACTCTAACCCTAACAAGGGCAAGGTGTACTGGTCAGCGACGGGCAAGTTCTAGGCCTCGGACTAGAGAGAGCCATTGGCGTTGGTCTAGGGCCCTAGCTAGGGCTAGTGAGAGCGGTAGGCGTAGCGCTGGGGTAGCCATAGGGCAAGGGGTGGGTGTCGAGGTAATCCTCGGTGTAGGCCTAGGGCCAGGATTGGGAGCTGTGGCTAGGGGTAGGGATGGGCGTGGGCCTATGGGTAAGGGGAGCTGTAGGGCCAGGGCTAGTGGTAGTGCCAGAAATAGTGCTAGGCGTAGGCCTAGGGCGAGGGGTGGTGCTCGGGGTAGGGTTAGGTGAAGGGCTAGTGGTTGGCAGAGGCCAACGAGCAGTGTTAGGGTTAGGGCTCATGTTAGGCCTAGGACGAGTGGTAGTGGTAGGGGTTAGCAGAGGGTTAGGGTTAGGTGTCAAGAGAGGGCTCTGGGTAGTCCTAGGACTCGGAAAAGGTGTAGGGCTGAATTAGGGTGCGGTAAGGGTGGGTCCAGGGTGATTTCGTAGGACACGGGTTAGTGCTCTGGCTAACTGTAGGGCAAGGTGTACTGGTCGGCGACGGGCAAGTGCTAGCCCTCGGACTAAAGTGAGCACTGGGCGTTGGTCTAGGGCCCGAGGTAGGGCTAGTGGGAGAGGTAGGCGTAGCGCTGGGGTAGGCAAAGGGCAAGGGGTGGGTGTCGGGGTAAACCTCGTCGTAGGCCTAGGACAAGGAGTGGGAGCTGTGGCTAGGAGTAGGCATGAAGGTGGGCCTATGGGTAGGGAAAGCTGTAGGGCCAGGGGTAGAGTTAGGACCAGAAGTAGTGCTAGGCGTAGGCCTAGGGCGAGGGGTAGTGCTAGGGGTAACCTATCCCTAACCCTAACCCTAACCCTAACACCAACCCCAACACGAACCCTAACCCTAAACCTAACCCTAACACCAACCCTAACCCTAACCCTAACCCTAACCCTAACACCAACCCCAAACCGAACCCTAACCCTAACCCTAACCCTAACACCAACCCTAACCCTAACCCTAACCCTAACCCTAACCCTAAACCTAACCCTAACGCCAACCCTAACCCTAACCCTAACCCTAACCACTAACCCTAACACTAACCCTAACCCTAACACCAAACCTAACCCTAACCATAACCCTAAGCCTAAAACCAAACCTAACACTAACCCTAACCCTAAAACCTAACCCTAACCCTAACCCTAACCCTAACCCTAACCCTAACCCTAAACCTAACCCTAACCCTAACCCTAACCCTAACCCTAACCCTAACACCTAACCCTAACCCTAACCCTAACTCTAACACCAACCCTAACCCTAACCTTAACCCTAACCCCTAACCCTAACCCTAACCCTAACCCTAACCCTAACCCTAACCTACCACTAACCCTAACCCTAACCCTAACCCTAACCCTAACACCAACCCTAACCCTAACCCTAACCCTAAACCCTAACCCTAACCCTAACCCTAACCCTAACCCCAACCCTAACCCTAACAAGGGGAAGGTGTACTGGTCAGCGACGGGCAAGTTCTAGGCCTCGGACTAGAGGTAGCCATGTGCGTTGGTCTAGGGCACGAGCTAGGGCTAATGGGAGAAGTAGGCGTAGCGCTGGGGTGGGCATAGAGCAAGGGGTGGGTGTCGAGGTGAACCTCGGAGTAGGCCTAGGGCCAGGAGTGGGATCTGTGGCAAGGGGTAGGGATGGTGGTGGGCCTATGGGTAGGGGGAGCTGTAGGGCCAGGGGTACTGATAGGACCAGATGTAGTGCTAGGCGTCGGCCTAGGGCGATGGGTCTTGCTCGGGGTAGGGTTAGATAAAGGGCTAGTGGTTGGCAGAGACCAACGAGCAGTGTTAGGGTTAGGGCTCATGTTAGGCCTAGGACGAGTGGGAGTGGTAGGGGTTAGCCGAGGGCTAGGGGTAGGTATCACGGCAGGGCTCCGGGTAGTACTAGGACTCGGAACAGGTGTAGGGCTGGATTAGGGTGTGGTAAGGGTGGGTCCAGGGTGAAATCGTAGGACACGGGTTAGTGCTCTGGCTAACGGTAGGGCAGGTGTACTGGTCGGCGACGGGCAATGATAGGCCTCGGACTAGAGTGAGCACTGGGCGTTGGTCTAGGGCCCGAGGTAGGGCTAGTGGGAGAGTTAGGCGTAGCGCTGTGGTAGGTAAATGGTAAGGGGTGGGTGTCGGGGTAAACCTCGGAGTAGACCTAAAACAAGGAGTGGGAGATGTGGCTAGGGGTAGGGATGGAGGTGGGCCTATGGGTAGGGGGAGCTGTAGGGCCAGGGGTAGGGGTAGGACCACAGGTAGTGCTAGGCGAGGGCTGGGGCGATTGGTAGTGCTCGGGGTAACCTAACCCTAACCCTAACCCTAACCCTAACACCAACCCCAACACGAACCCTAACCCTAACCCTAACCCTAACACCAACCCTAACCCTAACCCTAACCCTAACCCTAAACCTAACCCTAACGCTAACCCTAACTCTAACCCTAACCCTCACCCCTAACACTAACCCTAACCCTAACCCTAACACCAACCTTAACCCTAACACTAACCCTAACCCTAACACCAACCCTAACCCTAACCCTAACCCTAACCCTAACCCTAACCCTAAACCTAACCCTAACGCTAACCCTAACTCTA
>NC_138046.1:43071034-43106034 GCF_964194185.1 Rhinolophus hipposideros
AAACCCCAACCCGAACCCTAACCCTAACCCTAACACCAACCCTAACACTAACCCTAACCCTAACCCTAACCCTAACCCTAAACCTAACCCTAACGCTAACCCTAACCCTAACACTAACCCTAACCCTAACCACTAACCCTAACCCTAACCCTAAACCCTAACCCTAACCCTAACCCTAAACCTAACCCTAACGCTAACCCTAACCCTAACACTAACCCTAACCCTAACCCCTAACCCTAACCCTAACTCTAACTCTAACACCAACCCTAACCCTAACCCTAACCCTAACCCCTAACCCTAACCCTAACCCTAACCTACCACTAACCCTAACCCTAACCCTAACCCTAACACCAACCCTAACCCTAACCCTAACCCTAAACCCTAACCCTAACCCTAACCCTAAACCTAACCCTAACCCTAACCCCAACCATAACCCTAACAAGGGGAAGGTGTACTGGTCAGCGACGGGCAAGTTCTAGGCCTCGGACTAGAGGTAGCCATGTGCGTTGGTCTAGGGCACGAGCTAGGGCTAATGGGAGAAGTAGGCGTAGCGCTGTGGTGGGCATAGAGCAAGGGGTGGGTGTCGAGGTGAACCTCGGAGTAGGCCTAGGGCCAGGAGTGGGAGCTGTGGCAAGGGGTAGGGATGGTGGTGGGCCTATGGGAAGGGGGAGCAGTAGGGCCAGGGGTAGTGATAGGACCAGAGGTAGTGCTAGGCGTCGGCCTAGGGCGATGGGTCGTGCTCGGGGTAGGGTTAGATGAAGGGCTAGTGGTTGGCAGAGACCAACGAGCAGTGTTAGGGTTAGGGCTCATGTTAGGCCTAGGACGAGTGGGAGTGGTAGGGGTTAGCCGAGGGCTAGGGGTAGGTGTCACGGCAAAGCTCCGGGTAGTACTAGGACTCGGAACAGGTGTAGGGCTGGATTAGGGTGTGGTAAGGGTGGGTCCAGAGTGAATTCGTAGGACACGGGTTAGTGCTCTGGCTAACGGTAGGGCAAGGTGTACTGGTCGACGACGGGCAATGATAGGCCTCGGACTAGAGTGAGCACTGGGCGTTGGTCTAGGGCCCGAGGTAGGGCTAGTGGGAGAGTTAGGCGTAGCGCTGTGGTAGGTAAATGGCAAGGGGTGGGTGTCGGGGTAAACCTCGGAGTAGACCTAAAACAAGGAGTGGGAGATGTGGCTAGGGGTAGGGATGGAGGTGGGCCTATGGGTAGGGGGAGCTGTAGGGCCAGGGGTAGGGGTAGGACCACAGGTAGTGCTAGGCGTAGGCCTAGGGCGATTGGTAGTGCTCGGGGTATCCTAACCCTAACCCTAACCCTAACCCTAACACCAACCCTAACCCTAACCCTAACCCTAACCCTAACCCTAAACCTAACCCTAACGCTAACCCTAACTCTAACCCTAACCCTCACCCCTAACCCTAACCCTAACCCTAACCCTAACACCAACCCTAACCCTAACCATAACCCTAACCCTAACACCAACCCTAACCCTAACCCTAACCCTAAACCCTAACCCTAACCCTAACCCTAACCCTAACACCAACCCCAAACCGAACCCTAACCCTAACCCTAACCCAAACACCAACCCTAACCCTAACCCTAACCCTAACCCTAACACCAACCCCAACCCGAACCCTAACCCTAACCCTAACCCTAACACCAACCCTAAACCTAACCCTAACCCTAACCCTAAACCTAACCCTAAACCTAACTCTAACGCTAACCCTAACCCTAACCCTAACCCCTAACCCTAACCCTAACACCAACCCTAACCATAACCATAACCCTAACCCTAACACCAACCCTAACCCTAACCCTAACCCTAAATCCTAACCCTAACCCTAACCCTAACCCTAACACCAACCCCAACCCGAACCCTAACCCTAACCCTAACCCTAACCCTAACACCAACCCTAACCCTAACCCTAACCTTAACCCTAACACCAACCCCAACCCGAACCCTAACCCTAACCCTAACCCTAACACCAACCCTAACCCTAACCCTAACCCTAACCCTAAACCCTAATCCTAACCCTAATCCTAACCTTAACACCAACCCCAACCCGAACCCTAACCCTAACCCTAACACAAACCCCAACCCGAACCCTAACCCTAACCCTAACACCAACCCTAACCCTAACCCTAACCCTAACCCTAACCCTAACCCTAAACCTAACCCTAACGCTAACCCCAACCCTAACACTAACCCTAAACCTAACCCCTAACCCTAACCCTAACCCTAACAACAACCCTAACCCTAACCCTAACCCTAAACCCTAACCCTAACCCTAACCCTAACCCTAACCCTAACCCTAAACCTAACCCTAACCCTAACCCTAACCCTAACCCTAACCCTAACACCTAACCCTAACCCTAACCCTAACTCTAACACCAACCCTAACCCAAAACCTAACCCTAACCCTAACCCTAACACCAACCATAAACCTAACCCTAACCCTAACCCTAACCCTAACAACAACCCTAACGCTAAGCCTAACCCTAACCCTAACACCAACCCTAACCGTAACACTAACCTTAAACCCTAACCCTAACCCTAACCCTAACACTAACCCTAACACCAACCCTAACCCTAACCCTAACCCTAACACCAACCCTAACCCTAAACCTAACTCTAAACCCTAACCCTAACCCTAACCCTAACCCTAACCCTAACCCTAACAACGGCAAGATGTACTGGTCAGCGACGGGCAAGTTCTAGGCCTCGGAGTAGAGGGAGCCAAGGGGGTTTGCTCTAGAACCCGAGCTAGGGGTAATGGGAGCGGTATGCGTAGCGCTGGGGTAGGCATAGGGCAAGGGGTGGGTGTCGGGGTAAACCTCGGACTAGGCCTAGGTCCAGGAGTTGGAGATGTGGCTAGGGGTAGCGATGGGGGTGGGCCTATGTGTAGGGGAAGCTGTAGTGCCAGGGGTAGTGGTAGGACCAGAGGTAGTGCTAGGCGTAGGCCTAGGGCGAGGAATAGTGCTCGGGATAGGGTTAGGTGAACAACTACTGTTTGGCATAGGCCCACAGGCAGTGTTAGTCTTAGGGCTCATGTTAGGCCTAGGACTAGTGATAGTGGTATGGGTTGGCCGAGGGCTAGGGGTAGGTGTCACAGGAGGGCTCCGAGTAGTCCTAGGACTCAGAACGGATGTAGGGCTGGATTAGGGTGTGTCTAAGGGTGGGTCCAGGGTGATTTCGTAGGACACGGGTTAGTGCTCTGGCTAACGGTAGGGCAAGCTGTACTGGTCGGCGACAGGCAAGTGCTAGGTCTCGGACTAGAGTGAGCACTGTGCGTTGGTCTTGGGCACGAGCTAGGGCTAGTGGGAGCAATAGGCGTAGCGCTGGGGTATCAAAAGGCAAGGGGTCGGTATCGGGGTAAACTTCGGAGTAGGCATAGGACCAGGAGTGGGAGCTGTTGCTAGGGGTAGGGATGGGGGTGGGCTTATGGGTAGGGGGAGCTGTAGGGCCAGGGGTAGCTGTAGGACCACAGGTAGTGCTAGGCCTAGGCCTAGGGCGAGGGTTAGTGCTCGGGGTAACCTAACCCTAACCCTAACCCTAACCCTAACACCAACCCTAACCCTAACCCTAACCCTAAACCCTAACCCTAACCCTAACCCTAACCCTAACACGGGCAAGGTGTACTGGTCAGCGACGGGCAAGTTCTAGGCCTCGGACTACAGGGAGCCATGGGCGTTGGACTAGGGCCCGAACTAGGGCTAGTGGGAGCGGTAGGCGTAGCGCTGGGGTAGGCAAAGGGCAAGGGGTGGGTGTCGGTGTAAACCTCGGAGTAGGCCTAAAACAAGGAGTGGGAGATGTGGCTAGGTGTAGGGATGGAGGTGGGCCTATGGGTAAGGGGAGCTGTAGGGCCAGGGGTAGGTGTAGGACCACAGGAAGTGCTAGGCGTAGGCCTAGGGCGATTGGTAGTGCTCGGGGTAACCTAACCCTAACCCTAACCCTAACCCTAACACTAACCCTAACACCAACCATAAACCTAACCCTAACCCTAACCCTAACACCAACCCTAACCCTAACCCTAACCCTAAACCCTAACCCTAACCCTACCCGTAACCCTAACCCTATAAAGGGCAAGGTGTACTGGTCAGCGACGGGCAAGTTCTAGGCCTCGGACTAGAGGGAGAACTGGGCGTTGGTCTAGGGCTTGAGCTAGGGCTAGTGGGAGCGGTAGGCGTAGCGCTGGGGTAGGCATAGGGCAAGGGGTGGGTGTCGGGGTAAACCTCGGAGTAGGCCTTGGGCCAGGATTGGAGCTGTGGCAAGGGGTAGGGATGGGGGTGGGCCTATGGCTAGGGGGAGCTGTAGGGCCAGGGTTAGGGATAGGACCAGAGGTAGTGATAGGCGTAGGCCTAGGGAGAGGAATAGTGCTCGGGATAGGTTTAGATGAACGGCTACTGTTTGGCATAGGCCCACGGGCAGTGTTAGGCTTAGGGCTCATGTTCGGCCTAGGACTAGTGGTAGTGGTAGGGGTTGGCCGAGGGCTAGGGGTAGGTGTCACAGGAGGGCTCCGGGTAGTCCTAGGACTCAGAACGGATGTAGGGCTGGATTAGGGTGTGGCTAAGGGTGGGTCCAGGGTGATTTCGTAGGACACGGGTCAGTGCTCTGGCTAACGTTAGGGTAAGGTGTACTGGTCGGCGATGGGCAAGTGCTAGGCCTCGGACTAGAGGGAGCACTGGTTGTTAGTCTAGGGCCCGAGCTAGGAGTAGTGTGAGAGGTAGGCGTAGCGCTGGGGTAGGCATACGGCAAGGGGTGGGTGTCGGGGTAAACCTCGGAGTAGGCCTAGGACAAGGAGTGGGAGCTGTGGCTAGGAGTAGAAATGGAGGTGGGCCTATGGGTAGGGAAAGCTGTAGGGCCAGGGGTAGGGTTAGGACCAGAGGTAGTGCTAGGCGTAGGCCTAGGGCGAGGGGTAGTGCTAGGGGTAACCTATCCCTAACCGTAACCCTAACCCTAACCCTAACCCCTAACCCTAACCCTAACCCTAATCCTAACACCAACCCCAACCCGAACCCTAACCCTAACCCTAACACCAACCCTAACCCTAACCCTAACCCTAACCCTAACACCAACCCCAACCCGAACCCTAACCCTAACTCTAACCCTAACACCAACCCTAACCCTAACCCTAACCCTAACCCTAAACCTAACCCTAAACCTAACTCTAACGCTAACCCTAACCCTAACCCTAACCCCTAACCCTAACCCTAACACCAACCCTAACCATAACCATAACCCTAACCCTAACACCAACCCTAACCCTAACCCTAACCCTAAATCCTAACCCTAACCCTAACCCTAACCCTAACACCAACCCCAACCCGAACCCTAACCCTAACCCTAACCCTAACCCTAACACCAACGCTAACCCTAACCCTAACCTTAACCCTAACACCAACCCCAACCCGAACCCTAACCCTAACCCTAACCCTAACACCAACCCTAACCCTAACCCTAACCCTAACCCTAAACCCTAATCCTAACCCTAATCCTAACCTTAACACCAACCCCAACCCGAACCCTAACCCTAAACCTAACCCTAACCCTAACACCAACCCTAACCCTAACCCTAACCTTAACCCTAACACCAACCCCAACCCGAACCCTAACCCTAACCCTAACCCTAACACCAACCCTAACCCTAACCCTAACCCTTACCCTAACCCTAACCCTAACCCCTAACCCTAACCCTAACCCTAACCCTAACACCAACCCTAACCGTAACCCTAACCCTAACCCTAACCCCTAACCCTAACCCTAACCCTAACCCTAACCTACCACTAACCCTAACCCTAACCCTAACCCTAACCCTAACACCAACCCTAACCCTAACCCTAACACTAACCCTCACCCTAACAAGGGCAAGGTGTACTGGTCAGCGACGGGCAAGTTCTAGGCCTCGGACTAGAGGGAGCCATGAGCGTTGGTCTAGGGCCCGAGCTAGGGTTAATGGGAGCGGTACGCGTATCCCTGGGGTAGGCATAGGGCAAGGGATGGGTGTCGAGGTACACCTCGGAGTAGGCTTAGGGCCAGGAGTGGGAATTGTGGCTAGGGGTAGGAATGGGGGTTTACCTATGGGTAGGGGTATCTGTAGGGCTAGGGGTAGTGGTAGGACCAAAGGTAGTGCTAGGCGTAGGCCTAGGGCGAGGAGTCGTGCTCGGGGTAAAGTTAGATGAAGAACTAGTGGTTGGCAGAGGCCAACGAGCAGTGTTAGGTTTAGGGCTCATGTTATGCCTAGGACGAGTGATAGTGGTATGGCTTAGACGAGGGCTAGGGGTAGGTGTCACGGGAGGGCTCCGGGTAGTCCTAGGACTCGGAACAGGTGTAGGGCTGGATTAGGGTGTGGTAACGGTGGGTCCAGGGTGATTTCGTAGGACACGGGTTAGTGCTCTGGCTAACGGTAGGGCAAGGTTTACTGGTCGGCGACGGGCAAGATGTAGGCCTCGGACTAGAGGGAGCAGTGGGCGATGGTCTAGGGCCCCTTCTAGGGCTAGTGGGAGCGGTAGGCGTAGCGCTGGAGTAGGCATAGGGCAAGGGGTGGGTTTCGGGGTAAACCTCGGAGTATGCCTAGGGCCAGGAGTTGGAGCTTTGGCTAGGGGTAGCGATGGGGGTGGGCTTATGGGTAGGGGGAGCTGTAGGGTCAGGGTTAGGGGTAGGACAGAAGGTAGTGGTAGGCGTAGGCCTAGGGCGAGGAATAGTGCTCGGGAGAGGTTTAGGTGAACGGCTACTGTTTGGCATAGGCCCACGGGCAGTGTTAGGCTTAGGGCTCATGTTCAGCCTAGGACTAGTGGTAGTGGTAGGGGTTGGCCGAGGGCTAGGGGTAGGTGTCACAGGGTGGCTCCGGGTAGTCCTAGGACTCAGAACGGATGTAGGGCTGGATTAGTGTGCTGCTAAGGGTGGGTCCAGCGTGATTTCGTAGGACACGTGTTAGTGCTCTGGCTAACGGTAGGGCAAGGTGTACTGGTCGGCGACGGGCAAGTTATAGGCCTCGGACTAGAGTGAGCACTGGGCGTTGGTCTATGGCCCGAGGTAGGGCTAGTGGGAGCTGTAGGCGTAGCGCTGGGGTAGGCAAAGGGCTAGGGGTGGGTGTCGGGGTAAACCTCGGAGTAGGCCTAGGACAAGGAGTGGGAGCTGTGGCTAGGGGTAGGGATGGAGTTTGGCCTATGGGTAGGGAGAGCTGTAGTGCCAGCGGTAGGGGTAGGACCAGAAGTAGTGCTAGGCGAAGGCCTAGGGCGATGGGTAGTGCTCGGGGTAACCTAACCCTAACCCTAAACCTAACCCTAACCCGTAACCCTAACCCTAACACTAACCCTAACCCTAACCCTAACCCTTTCACCAACCCTAACCCTAACACTAACCCTAAACCCTAACCCTAATCCTAACACTAACCCTAACCGTAACACCAACCCTAACCCTAACCTTAACCCTAACATTAACACTAACCCTAACCGTAACCCTAACCCTAACCCTAACCCTAACCCTAACCCTAACAAGGGCAAGGTGTACTGGTCAACGACGGGCAAGTTCTAGGCCTCGGACTAGAGGGAGCCATGGGCGTTGGTCTAGGGCCCGAGCTAGGGCTAGTGGGAGCGGTAGGCGTAGCGCTGGGGTAGGCATAGGGCAAGGGGTGGGTTTCGGGGTAAAGCTCGGAGTATGCCTAGGGCTAGGAGTTGGAGCTTTGGCTAGGGGTAGCGATGGGGGTGGGCCTATGGGTAGGGGGAGCTGTAGGACCAGGGTTAGGGGTAGGACCAGAGGTAGTGGTAGGCGTAGGCCTAGGGCGAGGAATAGTGCTCGGGATAGAATTAGGTGAACAACTACTGCTTGGCATAGGCCCATGGGCAGTGTTAGGCTTAGGGCTCATGTTCGGCCTAGGACTATTGGTAGTGGTAGGGGTTGGACGATGGCTAGAAGTAGGTGTCACAGGAGGGCTCCGGGTAGTCCTAGGACTCAGAACGGATGTAGGGCTGGATTAGGGTGTGGCTAAGGGTGGGTCAAGGGTGATTTCGTAGGACACGGGTTAGTGCTCTGGCTAACGTTAGGGTAAGGTGTACTGGTCGGCGATGGGCAAGTGCTAGGCCTCGGACTAGAGGGAGCACTGGTTGTTAGTCTATGGCCCGAGCTAGGACTAGTGTGAGAGGTAGGCGTAGCGCTGGGGTAGGCATACGGCAAGGGGTGGGTGTCGGGGTAAACCTCGGATTAGGCCTAGGACAAGGAGTGGGAGCTGTGGCTAGGGGTAGGGATGCAGGTGGGCCTATGTGTAGGGGGAGCTGTAGGGCGAGGGGTAGGGGTAGGACCAGAGGTAGTGCTAGGCGTAGGCCTATGGCGAGGGGTAGTGCTCGGGGTAACCTAACCCTAACCCTAACACCAACCCTAACCCTAACACTAACCCTAAACCCTAACCCTAACCCTAACACTAACCATAACCCTAACAAGGGCAAGGTGTACTGGTCAGCGAAGGACAAGTTTTAGGCCTCGGACTAGAGAGAGCCTTGGGCGTTGGTCTAGGGCCCGAGCTAGGGCTAGTGGGAGTGGTAGGCGTAGTGCTGGGGTAGGCATAGTGCAAGGGGTGAATTTCGAGGTAAACCTCGGAGTAGGCCTAGGGCCAGGAGTGGGAGCTGTGGCTAGGTGTAGCGATGGGGGTGGGCCTATTGGTAGGGGGAGCTGTAGGGCCAGGGGTAGTGGTAGGACCAGAGGTAGTGCTAGGCGTAGGCCTAGGGCGAGGGGTCGTGCACAGGGTTAGGGTTAGGTGAAGGGCTAGTGGTTGGCAGAGGCCAACGAGCAGTGTTAGGGTTAGGGCTCATTTAGGCCTAGGACAAGTGTTAGTGGTAGGGGTTAGCCGAGGGCTAGGGGTAGGTGTCACGGGAGGGCTTCGGGTAGTCCTAGGACACGGAACAGGTGTACAGCTGGATTAGGGTGTGGTAAGGGTGGGTCCAGGGTGATTTCGTAGGACACGGGTTAGTGCTCTGGCTAATGGTAGGGCAAGGTTTACTGTTCGGCGACGGGCAAGTGGTAGGTCTCGGACTAGAGGGAGCAGTGGGCGATGGTCTAGGGCCCGAGCTAGGGCTAGTGGGAGCGGTAGGCGTAGCGCTGGGGTAGGCATAGGGCAAGGGTGGGGTGTCGGGGTAAACGTCTGAGTAGGCCTAGGGCCAGGAGTGGGAGCTGTGGCTAGATGTAGCGATGGGGGTGGGCCTATGGGTAGGGGGAGCTGTATGGCCAGGGGTAGTGGTAGGACCAGAGGTAGTGCTAGGCGTAGGCCTAGGGCGAGGGGTTGTGCTCGGGTTAACCTAACCCTAACCCTAACACTAACACCAACCCTAACCCTAATTCTAATCCTAACCCTAACACCAACCATAACACTAACCCTAACCCTAAACCCTAACCCTAACCCTAACCCTAACCCTAACCCTAACCCTAACATGGGCAAGGTGTAATGGTCAGCGACGGGCAAGTTCTAGCCCTCGGAATAGAGGCAGCCATGTGCGTTGGTTTAGGGCCCGAGCTAGGGCTAGTGGGCGCGGTAGGCGTAGCGCTGGGGTAGGCATAGGGCAAGGGGTGGATGTCGAGGTAAACCTCGGAGTAGGCCTAGGGCCAGGAGTGGGAGCTGTGGCTAGGGGTAGGGATGGGTTGGGCCTATAGGTAGGGGTAGCACTAGGGCCAGGGGTAGTGGTAGGACCAGAGGTAGTGCTAGGCGTAGTCCTAGGGCGAGGGGTAGTGCTCGGGGTAGGGTTAGGTGAACAACTACTGTTTGGCATAGGTTCACGGGCAGTGTTAGGCTTAGGGCTCATGTTAGGCCTAGGACTAGTGGTAGTGGTAGGGGTTGGCCGAGGGCTAGGGGTAGGTGTCACAGGAGGTCTCCGTGTAGTCCTAGGACTCAGAACGGATGTAGGGCTGGATTAGTGTGCGGCTAAGGGTGGGTCCACGGTGATTTCGTAGGACACGGGTTAGTGCTCTGGCTAACGGTAGGGCAAGGTGTACTGGTCGGCAACGGGCAAGTGCTAGGCCTCGGACTAGAGAGAGCACTGGGCGTTGCTCTATGGCCCGAGGTAGGGCTAGTGGGAGCTGTAGGCGTAGCGCTGGGGTAGGCAAAGGGCAAGGGGTGGGTGTCGGGGTAAACCTCGGAGTAGGCCTAGGACAAGGAGTGGAAGCTGTGGCTAGGTGTAGGGATGGAGGTGGGCCTATGGTTAGGGAGAGCTGTAGGGCCAGGGGTAGGGGTAGGATCAGAGGTAGTGCTATGTGTAGGCCTAGGGCGAGAAGTAGTGCTCGGGGTAACCTAACCCTAACCCTAACCCTAACCCTAACCCTAACCCCTAACCCTAACCCTAACACTAACCCTAACCCTAACCCTAACCCTAACCCTTTCACCAACCCTAAACCTAACACTAACCCTAAAACCTAACCCTAACCCTAACACTAACCCTAACCCTAACCCTAACAAGGGCAAGGTGTACTGGTCAGCGACGGGCAAGTTCTAGGCCTCGGACTATGGGGAGCCATGGGCGTTGGTCTAGGGCCCGAGCTAGGGCTAGTGGGAGCTGTATGCGTATCGCTGGGGTAGGCATAGGGCAAGGGGTGGGTGTCGAGGTACACATCGGAGTAGGCTTAGGGCCAGGACTGGGAATTGTGGCTAGGGGTAGGGATGGGAGTGGACCTATGGTTAGGGGGATCTGTAGGGCCAGGGGTAGTGGTAGGACCAGAGGTAGTGCTAGGCCTAGGCCTAGGGCGAGGGGTCGTGCTCGGGGTAGGGATAGGTGAAGGGCTAGTGGTTGGCAGAGGCCAACGAGCAGTGTTAGGTTTAGGGCTCATGTTATGCCTAGGACGAGTGGTAGTGGTAGGGGTTAGACGAGGGCTAGGGTTAGGTCTCACCGGAGGGCTCCGGGTAGTCCTAGGACTCGGAACAGGTGTAGGGCTGGATTAGGGTGTGGTAAGGGTGGGTCCTGGGTGATTTCGTAGGACACGGGTTAGTGCTCTGGCTAACAGTAGGGCAAGGTGTACTGGTCGGCGACGGGCAAGAGCTAGGCCTCGGAATAGAGTGAGCACTGGGCGTTGGTCTATGGCCCAAGGTAGGGCTAGTGGGAGCTGTAGACGTAGCGCTGGGGTAGGCATACGGCAAGGGGTGGGTGTCGGGGTAAACCTCGGATTAGGCCTAGGACAAGGAGTGGGAGCTGTGGCTAGGGGTAGGGATGCAGGTGGGCCTATGTGTAGGGGGAGCTGTAGGGCGAGGGGTAGGGGTAGGACCAGAGGTAGTGCTAGGCGTAGGCCTATGGCGAGGGGTAGTGCTCGGGGTAACCTAACCCTAACCCTAACACCAACCCTAACCCTAACACTAACCCTAAACCCTAACCCTAACCCTAACACTAACCATAACCCTAACAAGGGCAAGGTGTACTGGTCAGCGAAGGACAAGTTTTAGGCCTCGGACTAGAGAGAGCCTTGGGCGTTGGTCTAGGGCCCGAGCTAGGGCTAGTGGGAGTGGTAGGCGTAGTGCTGGGGTAGGCATAGTGCAAGGGGTGAATTTCGAGGTAAACCTCGGAGTAGGCCTAGGGCCAGGAGTGGGAGCTGTGGCTAGGTGTAGCGATGGGGGTGGGCCTATTGGTAGGGGGAGCTGTAGGGCCAGGGGTAGTGGTAGGACCAGAGGTAGTGCTAGGCGTAGGCCTAGGGCGAGGGGTCGTGCACAGGGTTAGGGTTAGGTGAAGGGCTAGTGGTTGGCAGAGGCCAACGAGCAGTGTTAGGGTTAGGGCTCATTTAGGCCTAGGACAAGTGTTAGTGGTAGGGGTTAGCCGAGGGCTAGGGGTAGGTGTCACGGGAGGGCTTCGGGTAGTCCTAGGACACGGAACAGGTGTACAGCTGGATTAGGGTGTGGTAAGGGTGGGTCCAGGGTGATTTCGTAGGACACGGGTTAGTGCTCTGGCTAATGGTAGGGCAAGGTTTACTGTTCGGCGACGGGCAAGTGGTAGGTCTCGGACTAGAGGGAGCAGTGGGCGATGGTCTAGGGCCCGAGCTAGGGCTAGTGGGAGCGGTAGGCGTAGCGCTGGGGTAGGCATAGGGCAAGGGTGGGGTGTCGGGGTAAACGTCTGAGTAGGCCTAGGGCCAGGAGTGGGAGCTGTGGCTAGATGTAGCGATGGGGGTGGGCCTATGGGTAGGGGGAGCTGTATGGCCAGGGGTAGTGGTAGGACCAGAGGTAGTGCTAGGCGTAGGCCTAGGGCGAGGGGTTGTGCTCGGGTTAACCTAACCCTAACCCTAACACTAACACCAACCCTAACCCTAATTCTAATCCTAACCCTAACACCAACCATAACACTAACCCTAACCCTAAACCCTAACCCTAACCCTAACCCTAACCCTAACCCTAACCCTAACATGGGCAAGGTGTAATGGTCAGCGACGGGCAAGTTCTAGCCCTCGGAATAGAGGCAGCCATGTGCGTTGGTTTAGGGCCCGAGCTAGGGCTAGTGGGCGCGGTAGGCGTAGCGCTGGGGTAGGCATAGGGCAAGGGGTGGATGTCGAGGTAAACCTCGGAGTAGGCCTAGGGCCAGGAGTGGGAGCTGTGGCTAGGGGTAGGGATGGGTTGGGCCTATAGGTAGGGGTAGCACTAGGGCCAGGGGTAGTGGTAGGACCAGAGGTAGTGCTAGGCGTAGTCCTAGGGCGAGGGGTAGTGCTCGGGGTAGGGTTAGGTGAACAACTACTGTTTGGCATAGGTTCACGGGCAGTGTTAGGCTTAGGGCTCATGTTAGGCCTAGGACTAGTGGTAGTGGTAGGGGTTGGCCGAGGGCTAGGGGTAGGTGTCACAGGAGGTCTCCGTGTAGTCCTAGGACTCAGAACGGATGTAGGGCTGGATTAGTGTGCGGCTAAGGGTGGGTCCACGGTGATTTCGTAGGACACGGGTTAGTGCTCTGGCTAACGGTAGGGCAAGGTGTACTGGTCGGCAACGGGCAAGTGCTAGGCCTCGGACTAGAGAGAGCACTGGGCGTTGCTCTATGGCCCGAGGTAGGGCTAGTGGGAGCTGTAGGCGTAGCGCTGGGGTAGGCAAAGGGCAAGGGGTGGGTGTCGGGGTAAACCTCGGAGTAGGCCTAGGACAAGGAGTGGAAGCTGTGGCTAGGTGTAGGGATGGAGGTGGGCCTATGGTTAGGGAGAGCTGTAGGGCCAGGGGTAGGGGTAGGATCAGAGGTAGTGCTATGTGTAGGCCTAGGGCGAGAAGTAGTGCTCGGGGTAACCTAACCCTAACCCTAACCCTAACCCTAACCCTAACCCCTAACCCTAACCCTAACACTAACCCTAACCCTAACCCTAACCCTAACCCTTTCACCAACCCTAAACCTAACACTAACCCTAAAACCTAACCCTAACCCTAACACTAACCCTAACCCTAACCCTAACAAGGGCAAGGTGTACTGGTCAGCGACGGGCAAGTTCTAGGCCTCGGACTATGGGGAGCCATGGGCGTTGGTCTAGGGCCCGAGCTAGGGCTAGTGGGAGCTGTATGCGTATCGCTGGGGTAGGCATAGGGCAAGGGGTGGGTGTCGAGGTACACATCGGAGTAGGCTTAGGGCCAGGACTGGGAATTGTGGCTAGGGGTAGGGATGGGAGTGGACCTATGGTTAGGGGGATCTGTAGGGCCAGGGGTAGTGGTAGGACCAGAGGTAGTGCTAGGCCTAGGCCTAGGGCGAGGGGTCGTGCTCGGGGTAGGGATAGGTGAAGGGCTAGTGGTTGGCAGAGGCCAACGAGCAGTGTTAGGTTTAGGGCTCATGTTATGCCTAGGACGAGTGGTAGTGGTAGGGGTTAGACGAGGGCTAGGGTTAGGTCTCACCGGAGGGCTCCGGGTAGTCCTAGGACTCGGAACAGGTGTAGGGCTGGATTAGGGTGTGGTAAGGGTGGGTCCTGGGTGATTTCGTAGGACACGGGTTAGTGCTCTGGCTAACAGTAGGGCAAGGTGTACTGGTCGGCGACGGGCAAGAGCTAGGCCTCGGAATAGAGTGAGCACTGGGCGTTGGTCTATGGCCCAAGGTAGGGCTAGTGGGAGCTGTAGACGTAGCACTGGGGTAGGCAAAGGGCAAGGGGTGGGTGTCGGGGTAAACCTCGGAGTAGGCCTAGGACAAGGAGTGGGAACTGTGGTTAGGGGTAGGGATGGAGGTGGGCCTATGGGTAGGGAGAGCTGTAGGGCCAGGGATAGGGGTAGGACCAGAGGTAGTGCTAGGTGTAGGCCTAGGGCGAGGGGTAGTGCTCGGAGTAACCTAACCCTAACCCTAACCCTAACCCTAACCCTAACCCTAACCCTTTCACCAACCCTAACCCTAACACTAACCCTAAACCCTAACCCTAATCCTAACACTAACCCTATCCCTAACACCAACCCTAACCCTAACCCTAACCTTAACCCTAACACCAACCCTAAACCTAACCGTAACCCTAACCCTAACCCTAACCCTAACCCTAAAAAGGGCAAGTTGTACTGGTCAGCGACGGGCAAGTTCTAGGCCTCGGACTAGATGGAGCCATGGGCGTTGGTCTAGGGCCCATGCTAGGGCTAGTGGGAGCGGTACGCGTATCGCTGGGGTAGGCATAGGGCAAGGGGTGGGTGTCGAGGTACACCTCGGAGTAGGCCTAGGACAAGGAGTGGGAGATGTGGCTAGGGGTAGGGATGGAGGTGGACCTATGGGTAGAAGGATCTCTAGGGCCAGGGGTAGTGGTAGGATCACAGGTAGTGCTAGGCGTAGGTTAGGGCGAGGGTTCATGCTCGGGGTAGGGTTAGGTGAAGGGCTAGTGGTTGGCAGAGGCCAACGAGCAGTGTTAGGTTTAGGGCTCATGTTATGCCTAGGACGAGTGGTAGTGGTAGGGGTTAGACGAGGGCTAGGTGTAGGTGTCACGGGAGGGCTCCGTGTAGTCCTAGGACTCGGAACAGGTGTAGGGCTGGATTAGGGTGTGGTAAGGGTGGGTCCAGGGTGATTTCGTAGGACACTGGTTAGTGCTCTGGCTAACGGTAGGGCAAGATTTACTGGTCGGCGACGGGCAAGTGGTAGGCCTCGGACTAGAGGGAGCAGTGGGCGATGGACTAGGGCCCGAGCTAGGGCTAGTCGGAGCGGTAGGCGTAGCGCTGAGGTAGGCATAGGGCAAGGGGTGGGTTTAGGGGTAAACATCGGAGTATGCCTAGGGCCAGGAGTTGGAGCTTTGGCTAGGGGTAGCGATGGGGGTGGACCTATGGGTAGGGGAGGCTGTAGGGCCAGGTTTAGGGATAGGACCAGAGGTAGTGGTAGCCGTAGCCCTAGGGAGAGGAATAGTCCTCGGGATAGGTTTAGGTGAACGGCTACTGTTTGGCATAGGCCCACGGTCAGTGTTAGGCTTAGGGCTCATGTTCGGCCTAGGACTAGTGGTAGTGGTAGGGGTTGGCCGAGGGCTAGGGGTAGGTGTCACAGGAGAGCTCCGGGTAGTCCTAGGACTGAGAACGGATGTAGGGCTGGATTAGGGTGTGGCTAAGGGTGGTTCCAGGGTGATTTCGTAGGACACGGATTAGTGCTCTGGCTAACGGTAGGGCAAGGTGTACTGGTCGGCGACGGGCAAGTGCTAGGCCTCAAACTAGAGGGAGCACTGGGCGTTGGTCTATGGCCCGAGTTAGGGCTAGTGGGAGCTGTAGGCGTAGCGCTGGGGTAGGCAAAGGGCAAGGGGTGGGTGTCGGGGTAAACCTCGGAGTAGGCCTAGGACAAGGAGTGGGAGCTGTGGCTAGGGGTAGGGATGGAGGTGGGCCTATGGGTAGGGAGAGCTGTAGGGCCAGGGGTAGGGGTAGGACCAGAGGTAGTGCTAGGTGTAGGCCTACGGCGAGGGGTAGTGCTCGGGGTAACCTAACCCTAACCCTAACCCTAACCCTAACCCTAACCCTAACCCTAACCCTAACCCCTGACCCTAACCCTAACCCTAACCCTTTCACCAACCCTAACACTAACACTAACCCTAAACCCTAACCCTAACCCTAACACTAACCTTAACCCTAACACCAACCCTAACCCTAACCCTAACCTTAACCCTAACACCAACCCTAACCCTAACCGAAACCCTAAACCCTAACCCTAACCCTAACCCTAACGCTAACAAGGGCAAGGTGTACTGGTCAGCGACGGGCAAGTTCTAGGCATCGGACTAGAGGAAGACATGGGCGTTGGTCTAGGGCCCGAGCTAGGTTTAGGGGGAGCGGTACGCGTATCGTTGGGGTAGGCATAGGGCAAGGGGTGGGTGTCGAGGTACACCTCGGAGTAGGCTTAGGGCAAGGAGTTGGAATTGTGGCTAGGGTTAGTGATGGGGGTGGACCAATGGGTAGGGGGATCTGTAGGGCCAGGGGTAGTGGTAGGACCAGAGGTAGTGCTAGGCGTAGGCCTAGGGCGAGGGGTCGTGCTCGGGGTAGGGTTAGGTGAAGGGCTAGTGGTTGGCAGAGGCCAACGAGCAGTGTTAGGTTTAGGGCTCATGTTATGCCTAGGACGAGTGGTAGTGGTAGGGGTTAGACGAGGGCTAGGGGTAGGTGTCACTGGAGGGCGCCGGGTAGTCCTAGGACCCGGAACAGGTGTAGGGCTGGATTAGGGTGTGGTAAGGGTGGGTCCAGGGTGATTTCGTAGGATACGGGTTAGTGCTCTGGCTAACGGTAGGGCAAGGTTTACTGGTCGGCGACGGGCAAGTGGTAGGCCTCGGACTAGAGGGAGCAGTGGGCGATGGTCTAGGGCCCGAGCTAGAGATAGTGGGAGCGGTAGGCGTACCGCTGGGGTAGGCATAGGGCAAGGGGTGGGTTTCGGGTAAACCTCGGAGTATGCCTAGGGCCAGGAATTGGAGCTTTGGCTAGGGGTAGCGATTGAGGTGGGCCTATGGGTAGGGGGAGCTGTAGGGCCAGGGTTAGGGGTAGGACCAGAGGTAGTGGTAGGCGTAGGCCTAGGGCGAGGAATAGTGCTCGGGAGAGGTTTAGGTGAACGGCTACTGTTTGGCATAGGCCCACGGGCAGTGTTAGGCTGAGGGCTCATGTTCAACCTAGGACTAGTGGTAGTGGTAGGGGTTGGCCGAGGGCTAGGGGTCGGTGTCACAGGAGGGCTCCGGGTAGTCCTAGGACTCAGAACGGATGTAGGGCTGGATTAGTGTGCGGTTAAGGGTGGGTCCAGGGTGATTTCGTAGGACACGGGTTAGTGCTCTGTCCAACAATAGGGCAAGGTGTACTGGTCGGCGACGGGCAAGTGCTAGTCCTCGGACTAGAATGAGCACTGGGCATTGGTCTATGGCCCGAGTTAGGGCTAGTGGGAGCTGTAGGCGTAGCGCTGGGGTAGGCAAAGGGCAAGGGGTGGGTGTCGGGGTAAACCTCGGAGTAGGCCTAGGACAAGGAGTTGGAGCTGTGGCTAGGGGTAGGGATGGAGGTGGGCCTATGGGTAGGGAGAGCTGTAGGGCCAGGGGTAGGGGTAGGACCAGAGGTAGTGCTAGGTGTAGGCCTAGGGCGAGGGGTAGTGCTCCGGGTAAACTAACCCAAACCTAACCCTAACCCTAACCCTAACCCTAACCCCTTACCCTAACCCTAACCCTAACCCTAACCCCTAACCCTAACCCTAACCCTAACCCTAACCCTTTCACCAACCCTAACCCTAACACTAACCCTAAACCCTAACACTAACCCTAACCCTAACCCTAACCCCTAACCCTAATCATAACCCTAACCCTAACCCTTTCACCAACCCTAACCCTAACACTAACCCTAAACCCTAACCCTAACCCTAACACTAACCCTAACCCTAACACCAACCCTAACCCTAACCCTAACCTTAACCCTAACACCAACCCTAACCCTAATCGTAACCCTAAACCCTAACCCTAACCCTAACCCTAACCCTAACCCTAACAAGGGCAAGGTGTACTGGTCAGCGACGGGCAAGTTCTAAGCCTCGGACTAGAGGGAGCCATGAGCGTTGGTCTAGGGCCCGAGCTAGGGTTAGTGGGAGCGGTACGCGTATCGCTGGGGTAGGCATAGAGCAAGGGGTGGGTGTCGAGGTACACCTCGGAGTAGGCTTAGGGCCAGGAGTGGGAATTGTGGCTAGGGGTAGGAATGGGGGTGGACCTATGAATAAGGGGATCTGTAGGGCCAGGGGTAGTTTTAGGACCAGAGGTACTGCTAGGCGTAGGCCTAGGGCGAGGGGTCGTGCACGGGGTAGGGTTAGGTGAAGGGCTAGTGGTTGGCAGAGGCCAACGAGCAGTGTTAGGGTTAGGGCTCATTTAGGCCTAGGACGAGTGGTAGTGGTAGGGGTTAGACGAGGGCTAGGGGTAGGTGTCACGGGAGGGTTCCGGGTAGTCCGAGGACTCGGAACAGGTGTAGGCTGGATTAGGGTATGGTATGGGTGTGTCCAGGGTGATTTCGTAGGACACGGGTTAGTGCTCTGGCTAACGGTAGGGCAAGGTTTACTGGTTGGCGACGGGCAAGTGGTAGGCCTTGGACTAGAGGGAGCAGTGGGCGATGGTCTATGGCCCGTGCTAGGGCTATTGGGAGCGGTAGGCGTAGCGCTGGGGTAGGCATAGGGCAAGGGGTGGGTTTCGGGGTAAACCTCGGAGTATGCCTAGGGCCAGGAGTTGGAGCTTTGGCTAGGGGTAGCGATGGGGGTGGGCCTATGGGTAAGGGGAGCTGTAGGGCCAGGGTTAGGGGTAGGACCAGAGGTAGTGGTAGGCGTAGACCTAGGGCGAGGAATAGTGCTCGGGAGAGGTTTAGGTGAACGGCTACTTTTTGGCATAGGCCCACGGGCAGTGTTAGGCTTAGGGCTCATGTTCGGCCTAGGACTAGTGGTAGTGGTAGGGGTTGGCCGAGGGCTAGGGGTAGGTGTCACAGGAGGGCTCCGGGTAGTCCTAGGACTCAGAACGGATGTAGGGCTGGATTACTGTGCGGCTAAGGGTGGGTCCACGGTGATTTCGTAGGACACGGGTTAGTGCTCTGGCAAACGGTAGGGCAAGGTGTACTGGTCGGCGACGGGCAAGTGCTAGTCCTCGGACCAGAGTGAGCACTGGGCGTTGGTCTATGGCCTGAGTTAGGGCTAGTGGGAGCTGTAGGCGTAGCGCTGGGCCAGGCAAAGGGCAAGGGGTGGGTGTCTGGGTAAACCTCGGAGTAGGCCTAGGACAAGGAGTGGGAGCTGTGGCTAGGGGTAGGGATGGAGTTGGGCCTATGGGTAGGGAGAGCTGTAGGGCCAGGGGTAGGGGTAGGACCAGAGGTAGTGCTAGGTGTAGGCCTAGGGCGAGGGGTAGTGCTCGGGGTAACCTAACCCTAACCCTAACCCTAACCCTAACCGTAACCCCTAACCCGAACCCTAACCATAACCCTAACCCTTTCACCAAACCTAACCCTAACACTAACCCTAAACCCTAACCCTAACCCTAACACTAACCCTTACCCTAACACCAACCCTAACCCTAACCCTAACCTTAACCCTAACACCAACCCTAACCCTAACCGTAACCCTAGACCCTAACCCTAACCCTAACCCTAACCCTAACAAGGGCAAGGTGTACTGGTCAGCGACGGGCAAGTTGTAGGCCTCGGACTAGAGGGAGCCATGAGCGTTGGTCTAGGGCCCGAGCTAGGGTTAGTGGGAGCGGTACGCGTATCGCTGGGGTAGGCATAGGGCAAGGGGTGGGTGTAGAGGTACACCTCGGTGTAGGCTTAGGGCCAGGAGTGGGAATTGTGGCTAGGGGTAGGGATGGGGGTGGACCTATGGTTAGGGGGATCTGTAGGGCCAGGGGTAGTGGTAGGACCAGATGTAGTGCTAGGCGTAGGCCTAGGGCGAGGGGTAGTGCACGGGGTAGGGTTAGGTGAAGGGCTAGTGGTTGGCAGAGGCCAACGAGCAGTGTTAGGGTTAGGGCTCATTTAGGCCTAGGACGAGTGGTAGTGGTAAGGTTTAGACGAAAGCCAGGGGTAGGTGTCACGGGAGGGCTCCGGGTAGTCCTAGAACTCGGAATAGGTGTAGGGCTGGATTAGTGTATGGTATGGGTGGGTCCAGGGTGATTTCGTAGGACACGGGTTAGTGCTCTGGCTAACTGTAGGGCAAGGTTTACTGGTCGGCGACGGGCAAGTGGTAGGCCTCGGACTAGAGGGAGCAGTGGGCGATGGTCTAGGGCCCGAGCTAGGGCTAGTGGGAGCGGTAGGCGTAGCGCTGGGGTAGGCATAGAACAAGGGGTGGGTATCGGGGTAAACCTCGGAGTATGCCTAGGGCCAGGAGTTGGAGCTTTGGCTAGGGGTAGCGATGGGGGTGGGCCTACAGGTAGGGGGAGCTGTAGGGCCAGGGTTAGGGGTTGGACCAGAGGTAGTGGTAGGCGTAGGCCTAGGGCGAGGAATAGTGCTCGGGAGAGGTTTAGGTGAACGGCTACTGTTTGGCATAGGCCCACGGGCAGTGTTAGGCTTAGGGCTCATGTTCGGCCTAGGACTAGTGGTAGTGGTAGGGGTTGGCCGAGGGCTAGGGTAGGTGTCACAGGAGGGCTCCGGGCAGTCCTAGGACTCAGAACAGATGTAGGGCTGGATTACGGTGTGGCTAAGGGTGGGTCCAGGGTTATTTCTTAGGACACGGGTTAGTGCTGTGGCTAACGTTAGGGTAAGGTGTACTGGTCGGCGATGGGCAAGTGCTAGGCCTCGGACTAGAGGGAGCACTGGTTGTTAGTCTAGGGCCCGAGCTAGGACTAGTGTGAGAGGTAGGCGTAGCGCTGGGGTAGGCATACGGCAAGGAGTGGGTGTCGGGGTAAACCTCGGTGTAGGCCTAGGAGAAGGAGTGGGAGCTGTGGCTAGGGGTAGGGATGGAGGTGGGCCTATGGGTAGGGGGAGCTGTAGGGCGAGGGGTAGGGGTAGGACCAGAGGTAGTGCTAGGCGTAGGCCTAGGGCGAGGGGTAGTGCTAGGGGTAACCTATCCCTAACCCTAACCCTAACCCTAACCCTAACCCTAACCCTATCCCCTAACCCTAACCCTAACCCTAACCCTAACCCTTTCACCAACCCTAACCCTAACACTAACCCTAAACCCTAACACTAACCCTAACCCTAACCCTAACCCCTAACCCTAATCATAACCCTAACCCTAACCCTTTCACCAACCCTAACCCTAACACTAACCCTAAAACCTAACCCTAACCCTAACACTAACCCTAACCCTAACACCAACCCTAACCCTAACCCTAACCCTAACCTTAACCCTAACACCAACCCTAACCCTAATCGTAACCCTAAACCCTAACCCTAACCCTAACCCTAACCCTAACCCTAACAAGGGCAAGGTGTACTGGTCAGCGACGGGCAAGTTCTAAGCCTCGGACTAGAGGGAGCCATGAGCGTTGGTCTAGGGCCCGAGCTAGGGTTAGTGGGAGCGGTACGCGTATCGCTGGGGTAGGCATAGAGCAAGGGGTGGGTGTCGAGGTACACCTCGGAGTAGGCTTAGGGCCAGGAGTGGGAATTGTGGCTAGGGGTAGGAATGGGGGTGGACCTATGAATAAGGGGATCTGTAGGGCCAGGGGTAGTGGTAGGACCAGAGGTACTGCTAGGCGTAGGCCTAGGGCGAGGGGTCGTGCACGGGGTAGGGTTAGGTGAAGGGCTAGTGGTTGGCAGAGGCCAACGAGCAGTGTTAGGGTTAGGGCTCATTTAGGCCTAGGACGAGTGGTAGTGGTAGGGGTTAGACGAGGGCTAGGGGTAGGTGTCACGGGAGGGTTCCGGGTAGTCCGAGGACTCGGAACAGGTGTAGGCTGGATTAGGGTATGGTATGGGTGTGTCCAGGGTGATTTCGTAGGACACGGGTTAGTGCTCTGGCTAACGGTAGGGCAAGGTTTACTGGTTGGCGACGGGCAAGTGGTAGGCCTTGGACTAGAGGGAGCAGTGGGCGATGGTCTATGGCCCGTGCTAGGGCTATTGGGAGCGGTAGGCGTAGCGCTGGGGTAGGCATAGGGCAAGGGGTGGGTTTCGGGGTAAACCTCGGAGTATGCCTAGGGCCAGGAGTTGGAGCTTTGGCTAGGGGTAGCGATGGGGGTGGGCCTATGGGTAAGGGGAGCTGTAGGGCCAGGGTTAGGGGTAGGACCAGAGGTAGTGGTAGGCGTAGACCTAGGGCGAGGAATAGTGCTCGGGAGAGGTTTAGGTGAACGGCTACTTTTTGGCATAGGCCCACGGGCAGTGTTAGGCTTAGGGCTCATGTTCGGCCTAGGACTAGTGGTAGTGGTAGGGGTTGGCCGAGGGCTAGGGGTAGGTGTCACAGGAGGGCTCCGGGTAGTCCTAGGACTCAGAACGGATGTAGGGCTGGATTACTGTGTGGCTAAGGGTGGGTCCACGGTGATTTCGTAGGACACGGGTTAGTGCTCTGGCAAACGGTAGGGCAAGGTGTACTGGTCGGCGACGGGCAAGTGCTAGTCCTCGGACCAGAGTGAGCACTGGGCGTTGGTCTATGGCCTGAGTTAGGGCTAGTGGGAGCTGTAGGCGTAGCGCTGGGCCAGGCAAAGGGCAAGGGGTGGGTGTCTGGGTAAACCTCGGAGTAGGCCTAGGACAAGGAGTGGGAGCTGTGGCTAGGGGTAGGGATGGAGTTGGGCCTATGGGTAGGGAGAGCTGTAGGGCCAGGGGTAGGGGTAGGACCAGAGGTAGTGCTAGGTGTAGGCCTAGGGCGAGGGGTAGTGCTCGGGGTAACCTAACCCTAACCCTAACCCTAACCCTAACCCTAACCGTAACCCCTAACCCGAACCCTAACCATAACCCTAACCCTTTCACCAAACCTAACCCTAACACTAACCCTAAACCCTAACCCTAACCCTAACACTAACCCTTACCCTAACACCAACCCTAACCCTAACCCTAACCTTAACCCTAACACCAACCCTAACCCTAACCGTAACCCTAGACCCTAACCCTAACCCTAACCCTAACCCTAACAAGGGCAAGGTGTACTGGTCAGCGACGGGCAAGTTGTAGGCCTCGGACTAGAGGGAGCCATGAGCGTTGGTCTAGGGCCCGAGCTAGGGTTAGTGGGAGCGGTACGCGTATCGCTGGGGTAGGCATAGGGCAAGGGGTGGGTGTAGAGGTACACCTCGGTGTAGGCTTAGGGCCAGGAGTGGGAATTGTGGCTAGGGGTAGGGATGGGGGTGGACCTATGGTTAGGGGGATCTGTAGGGCCAGGGGTAGTGGTAGGACCAGATGTAGTGCTAGGCGTAGGCCTAAGGCGAGGGGTAGTGCACGGGGTAGGGTTAGGTGAAGGGCTAGTGGTTGGCAGAGGCCAACGAGCAGTGTTAGGGTTAGGGCTCATTTAGGCCTAGGACGAGTGGTAGTGGTAAGGGTTAGACGAAAGCCAGGGGTAGGTGTCACGGGAGGGCTCCGGGTAGTCCTAGAACTCGGAATAGGTGTAGGGCTGGATTAGGGTATGGTATGGGTGGGTCCAGGGTGATTTCGTAGGACACGGGTTAGTGCTCTGGCTAACTGTAGGGCAAGGTTTACTGGTCGGCGACGGGCAAGTGGTAGGCCTCGGACTAGAGGGAGCAGTGGGCGATGGTCTAGGGCCCGAGCTAGGGCTAGTGGGAGCGGTAGGCGTAGCGCTGGGGTAGGCATAGAACAAGGGGTGGGTATCGGGGTAAACCTCGGAGTATGCCTAGGGCCAGGAGTTGGAGCTTTGGCTAGGGGTAGCGATGGGGGTGGGCCTATGGGTAGGGGGAGCTGTAGGGCCAGGGTTAGGGGTTGGACCAGAGGTAGTGGTAGGCGTAGGCCTAGGGCGAGGAATAGTGCTCGGGAGAGGTTTAGGTGAACGGCTACTGTTTGGCATAGGCCCACGGGCAGTGTTAGGCTTAGGGCTCATGTTCGGCCTAGGACTAGTGGTAGTGGTAGGGGTTGGCCGAGGGCTAGGGTAGGTGTCACAGGAGGGCTCCGGGCAGTCCTAGGACTCAGAACAGATGTAGGGCTGGATTACGGTGTGGCTAAGGGTGGGTCCAGGGTTATTTCTTAGGACACGGGTTAGTGCTGTGGCTAACGTTAGGGTAAGGTGTACTGGTCGGCGATGGGCAAGTGCTAGGCCTCGGACTAGAGGGAGCACTGGTTGTTAGTCTAGGGCCCGAGCTAGGACTAGTGTGAGAGGTAGGCGTAGCGCTGGGGTAGGCATACGGCAAGGAGTGGGTGTCGGGGTAAACCTCGGTGTAGGCCTAGGAGAAGGAGTGGGAGCTGTGGCTAGGGGTAGGGATGGAGGTGGGCCTATGGGTAGGGGGAGCTGTAGGGCGAGGGGTAGGGGTAGGACCAGAGGTAGTGCTAGGCGTAGGCCTAGGGCGAGGGGTAGTGCTAGGGGTAACCTATCCCTAACCCTAACCCTAACCCTAACCCTAACCCTAACCCTATCCCCTAACCCTAACCCTAACCCTAACCCTAACCCTTTCACCAACCCTAACCCTAACACTAACCCTAAACCCTAACACTAACCCTAACCCTAACCCTAACCCCTAACCCTAATCATAACCCTAACCCTAACCCTTTCACCAACCCTAACCCTAACACTAACCCTAAACCCTAACCCTAACCCTAACACTAACCCTAACCCTAACACCAACCCTAACCCTAACCCTAACCCTAACCTTAACCCTAACACCAACCCTAACCCTAATCGTAACCCTAAACCCTAACCCTAACCCTAACCCTAACCCTAACCCTAACAAGGGCAAGGTGTACTGGTCAGCGACGGGCAAGTTCTAAGCCTCGGACTAGAGGGAGCCTTGAGCGTTGGTCTAGGGCCCGAGCTAGGGTTAGTGGGAGCGGTACGCGTATCGCTGGGGTAGGCATAGAGCAAGGGGTGGGTGTCGAGGTACACCTCGGAGTAGGCTTAGGGCCAGGAGTGGGAATTGTGGCTAGGGGTAGGAATGGGGGTGGACCTATGAATAAGGGGATCTGTAGGGCCAGGGGTAGTGGTAGGACCAGAGGTAGTGCTAGGCGTAGGCCTAGGGCGAGGGGTCGTGCACGGGGTAGGGTTAGGTGAAGGGCTAGTGGTTGGCAGAGGCCAACGAGCAGTGTTAGGGTTAGGGCTCATTTAGGCCTAGGACGAGTGGTAGTGGTAGGGGTTAGACGAGGGCTAGGGGTAGGTGTCACGGGAGGGTTCCGGGTAGTCCGAGGACTCGGAACAGGTGTAGGCTGGATTAGGGTATGGTATGGGTGTGTCCAGGGTGATTTCGTAGGACACGGGTGAGTGCTCTGGCTAACGGTAGGGCAAGGTTTACTGGTTGGCGACGGGCAAGTGGTAGGCCTTGGACTAGAGGGAGCAGTGGGCGATGGTCTATGGCCCGTGCTAGGGCTGTTGGGAGCGGTAGGCGTAGCGCTGGGGTAGGCATAGGGCAAGGGGTGGGTTTCGGGGTAAACCTCGGAGTATGCCTAGGGCCAGGAGTTGGAGCTTTGGCTAGGGGTAGCGATGGGGGTGGGCCTATGGGTAAGGGGAGCTGTAGGCCAGGGTTAGGGGTAGGACCAGAGGTAGTGGTAGGCGTAGACCTAGGGCGAGGAATAGTGCTCGGAGAGGTTTAGGTGAACGGCTACTTTTTGGCATAGGCCCACGGGCAGTGTTAGGCTTAGGGCTCATGTTCGGCCTAGGACTAGTGGTAGTGGTAGGGGTTGGCCGAGGGCTAGGGGTAGGTGTCACAGGAGGGCTCCGGGTAGTCCTAGGACTCAGAACGGATGTAGGGCTGGATTAGTGTGCGGCTAAGGGTGGGTCTACGGTGATTTTGTAGGACACGGGTTAGTGCTCTGGCAAACGGTAGGGCAAGGTGTACTGGTCGGCGACGGGCAAGTGCTAGTCCTCGGACCAGAGTGAGCACTGGGCGTTGGTCTATGGCCTGAGTTAGGGCTAGTGGGAGCTGTAGGCGTAGCGCTGGGGCAGGCAAAGGGCAAGGGGTGGGTGTCTGGGTAAACCTCGGAGTAGGCCTAGGACAAGGAGTGGGAGCTGTGGCTAGGGGTAGGGATGGAGGTGGGCCTATGGGTAGGGAGAGCTGTAGGGCCAGGGGTAGGGGTAGGACCAGAGGTAGTGCTAGGTGTAGGCCTAGGGCGAGGGGTAGTGCTCGGGGTAACCTAACCCTAACCCTAACCCTAACCCTAACCCTAACCGTAACCCCTAACCCGAACCCTAACCATAACCCTAACCCTTTCACCAAACCTAACCCTAACACTAACCCTAAACCCTAAACCTAACCCTAACACTAACCCTTACCCTAACACCAACCCTAACCCTAACCCTAACCTTAACCCTAACACCAACCCTAACCCTAACCGTAACCCTAGACCCTAACCCTAACCCTAACAAGGGCAAGGTGTACTGGTCAGCGACGGGCAAGTTGTAGGCCTCGGACTAGAGGGAGCCATGAGCGTTGGTCTAGGGCCCGAGCTAGGGTTAGTGGGAGCGGTACGCGTATCGCTGGGGTAGGCATAGGGCAAGGGGTGGGTGTAGAGGTACACCTCGGTGTAGGCTTAGGGCCAGGAGTGGGAATTGTGGCTAGGGGTAGGGATGGGGGTGGACCTATGGTTAGGGGGATCTGTAGGGCCAGGGGTAGTGGTAGGACCAGATGTAGTGCTAGGCGTAGGCCTAGGGCGAGGGGTAGTGCTCGGGGTAGGGTTAGGTGAAGGGCTAGTGGTTGGCAGAGGCCAACGAGCAGTGTTAGGGTTAGGGCTCATTTAGGCCTAGGACGAGTGGTAGTGGTAAGGGTTAGACGAAATCCAGGGGTAGGTGTCACGGGAGGGCTCCGGGTAGTCCTAGAACTCGGAACAAGTGTAGGGCTGGATTAGGGTATGGTATGGGTGGGTCCAGGGTGATTTCGTAGGACACGGGTTAGTGCTCTGGCTAACTGTAGGGCAAGGTTTACTGGTCGGCGACGGGCAAGTGGTAGGCCTCGGACTAGAGGGAGCAGTGGGCGATGGTCTAGGGCCCTAGCTAGGGCTAGTGGGAGCGGTAGGCGTAGCGCTGGGGTAGGCATAGAACAAGGGGTGGGTATCGGGGTAAACCTCGGAGTATGCCTAGGGCCAGGAGTTGGAGCTTTGGCTAGGGGTAGCGATGGGGGTGGGCCTACAGGTAGGGGGAGCTGTAGGGCCAGGGTTAGGGGTAGGACCAGAGGTAGTGGTAGGCGTAGGCCTAGGGCGAGGAATAGTGCTCGGGAGAGGTTTAGGTGAACGGCTACTGTTTGGCATAGGCCCACGGGCAGTGTTAGGCTTAGGGCTCATGTTCGGCCTAGGACTAGTGGTAGTGGTAGGGGTTGGCCGAGGGCTAGGGTAGGTGTCACAGGAGGGCTCCGGGCAGTCCTAGGACTCAGAACGGATGTAGGGCTGGATTACGGTGTGGCTAAGGGTGGGTCCAGGGTTATTTCTTAGGACACGGGTTAGTGCTGTGGCTAATGTTAGGGTAAGGTGTACTGGTCGGCGATGGGCAAGTGCTAGGCCTCGGACTAGAAGGAGCACTGGTTGTTAGTCTAGGGCCCGAGCTAGGACTAGTGTGAGAGGTAGGCGTAGCGCTGGGGTAGGCATACGGCAAGGAGTGGGTGTCGGGGTAAACCTCGGTGTAGGCCTAGGAGAAGGAGTGGGAGCTGTGGCTAGGGGTAGGGATGGAGGTGGGCCTATGGGTAGGGGGAGCTGTAGGTCGAGGGGTAGGGGTAGGACCAGAGGTAGTGCTAGGCGTAGGCCTAGGGCGAGGGGTAGTGCTAGGGGTAACCTATGCCTAACCCTAACCCTAACCCTAACCCTAACCCTATCCCCTAACCCTAACCCTAACCCTAACACTAACACCAACCCCAACCCGAACCCTAACCCTAACCCTAACCCTAACACCAACCCTAACCCTAACCCTAACCCTAACCCTAACCCTAAACCTAACCCTATGCTAACCCTAACCCTAACCCTAACCCTAACCCCTAACCCTAACCCTAACCCTAACCCTAACACCAACCCTAACCCTAACCATAACCCTAACCCTAACACCAACCCTAACCCTAACCCTAACCCTAAACCCTAACCCTAACCCTAATCTTAAACCTAACCCTAAAACTAACCCTAACCCTAACCCTAACCCCTAAACCTAACCCTAACCATAACCCTAACCCCAACCCTAACCCTAACAAGGGCAAGGTGTACTGGTCAGCGACGGGCAAGTTCTAGGCCTCGGACTAGAGGTAGCCATGTGCGTTGGTCTAGGGCACGAGCTAGGGCTAATGGGAGAAGTAGGCGTAGCGCTGGGGTGGGCATAGAGCAAGGGGTGGTGTCGAGGTGAACCTCGGATTAGGCCTAGGGCCAGGAGTGGGAGCTTTGGCAAGGGGTAGGGATGGAGGTGGGCCTATGGGTAGGGAAAGCTGTAGGGCCAGGTGTAGGGTTAGGACCAGAAGTAGTGCTAGGCGTAGGCCTAGGGCGAGGGGTAGTGCTAGGGTTAACCTATCCCTAACCCTAACCCTAACCCTAACCCTAACACCAACCCCAACACCAACCCTAACCCTAACCCTAACCCTAACCCTAACACCAACCCCAAACCGAACCCTAACCCTAACCCTAACACTAACACCAACCCTAACCCTAACCCTAACCCTAACCCTAACCCTAACCCTAAACCTAACCCTAACGCTAACGCTAACCCTAACCCTAACCCTAACCCCTAACCCTAACCCTAACCCTAACCCTAACACCAACCCTAACCCTAACCATAACCCTAACCCTAACACCAACCCTAACCCTAACCCTAACCCTAAACCCTAACCCTAACCCTAACCCTAACCCTAACACCAAACCCAACCCGAACCCTAACTCTAACCCTAACCCTAACCCTAACACCAACCCTAACCCTAAACCTAACCCTAACCCTAACCCTAACCCTAAACCTAACCCTAACGCTAACCCTAACCCTAACCCTAACCCCTAACCCTAACCCTAACCCTAACCCTAACACCAAACCTAACCCTAACCATAACCCTAAGCCTAACACCAACCCTAACACTAACCCTAACCCTAAACCCTAACCCTAACCCTAACCCTAACCATAACCCTAACCCTAACTCTAAACCTAACCCTAACCCTAACCCTAACCCTAACTCTAACACCTAACCCTAACCCTAACCCTAACTCTAACACCAAACCTAACCCTAACCCTAACCCTAACCCCTAACCCTAACCCTAACCCTAACCCTAACCTACCACTAACCCTAACCCTAACCCTAACCCTAACCCTAACACCAACCCTAACCCTAACCCTAACCCTAAATCCTAACCCTAACCCTAACCCTAACCCTAACCCTAACCCCAACCCTAACCCTAACAAGGGGAAGGTGTACTGGTCAGCGACGGGCAAGTTCTAGGCCTCGGACTAGAGGTAGCCATGTGCGTTGGTCTAGGGCACGAGCTAGGGCTAATGGGAGAAGTAGGCGTAGCGCTGGGGTGGGCATAGAGCAAGGGGTGGGTGTCGAGGTGAACCTCGGAGTAGGCCTAGGGCCAGGAGTGGGAGCTGTGGCAAGGGGTAGGGATGGTGGTGGGCCTATGGGTAGGGGGAGCTGTAGGGCCAGGGGTAGTGATAGGACCAGAGGTAGTGCTAGGCGTAGGCCTAGGGCGATGGGTCGTGCTCGGGGTAGGGATAGATGAAGGGCTAGTGGTTGGCAGAGACCAACGAGCAGTGTTTGGGTTAGGGTTCATGTTAGGCTTAGGACGAGTGGGAGTGGTAGGGGTTAGCCGAGGGCCAAGGGGTAGGTGTCACGGCAGGGCTCCGAGTAGTCCTAGGACTCGGAACAGGTTTAGGCCTGGATTAGGGTGTGGTAAGGGTGGTTCCAGGGTGAATTCGTAGGACACGGGTTAGTGCTCTGGCTAACGGTAGGGCAAGGTGTACTGGTCGGCGACCGGCAATGATAGGCCTCGAACTAGAGTGAGCACTGGGCTTTGGTCTAGTGCCCGAGGTATGGCTAGTGGGAGAGTTAGGCGTAGCGCTGTGGTAGGCAAATGGCCAGGGGTGGGTGTCGGGGTAAACCTCGGAGTAGGCCTAAAACAAGGAGTGGGAGATGTGGCTAGGGGTAGGGATGGAGGTGGGCCTATGGGTAGGGGGAGCTGTAGGGCCAGGGGTAGGGGTAGGACCACAGGTAGTGCTAGGCGTAGGCCTAGGGCGATTGGTAGTGCTCGGGGTAACCTAACCCTAACCTTAACCCTAACCCTAACACCAACCCCAACACGAACCCTAACCCTAACCCTAACCCTAACACCAACCCTAACCCTAACCTTAACCCTAACCCTAACACCAACCCCAACCCGAACCCTAACCCTAACCCTAACCCTAAAACCAACCCTAACCCTAACCCTAACCCTAACCCTAACCCTAAACCTAACCCTAACGCTAACCCTAACCCTAACCCTAACACCTAACCCTAACCCTAACCCTAACACCAACCCTAAACCTAACCATAACCCTAACCCTAACCCTAACCCTAACCCTAACCCTAACCCTAACCCTAAACCTAACCATAACCCTAACCCTAACTCTATCACCAACCCTAACCCTAACCCTAACCCTAACCCTAACCCTAACACCTAACCCTAACCCTAACCCTAACTCTAACACCAACCCTAACCCTAACCCTAACCCTAACCCTAACCCCTAACCCTAACCCTAACCCTAACCCTAACCCTATCCTACCACTAACCCTAACCCTAACCCTAACCCTAACCTTAACACCAACCCTAACCCTAACCCTAACCCTAAACCCTAACCCTAACCCTAACCCTAACCCTAACCCTAACCCCAACCCTAACCCTAACAAGGGCAAGGTGTACTGGTCAGCGACGGGCAACATCTAGGCCTCGGACTAGAGGTAGCCATGGGCGTTGGTCTAGGGCACGAGCTAGGGCTAATGGGAGAAGTAGGCGTAGCGCTGGGGTGGGCATAGAGCAAGGGGTGGGTGTCGAGGTGAACCTCGGAGTAGGCCTAGGGCCAGGATTGGGAGCTGTGGCAAGGGGTAGGGATGGTGGTGGGCCTATGGGTAGGGAAAGCTGTAGGGCCAGGGGTAGTGATAGGACCAGAGGTAGTGCTAGGCGTAGGCCTAGGGCGATGGGTCGTGCTCGGGGTAGGGTTAGATGAAGGGCTAGTGGTTGGCAGAGACCAACGAGCAGTGTTAGGGTTAGGGCTCATGTTAGGCCTAGGACGAGTGGGAGTGGTAGGGGTTAGCCGAGGGCTAGGGGTAGGTGTCACTGCAGGGCTCCGGGTAGTCCTAGGACTCGGAACAAGTGTAGGGCTGGATTAGGGTGTGGTAAGGGTGGGTCCAGGGTGAATTCGTAGGACACGCGTTAGTGCTCTGGCTAACGGTAGGGCAAGGTGTACTGGTCGGCGACGGGCAATGATAGGCCTCGGACTAGAGTGAGCACTGGGCGTTGGTCTAGGGCCCGAGGTAGGGCTAGTGGGAGAGTTAGGCGTAGCGCTGTGGTAGGCAAATGGCAACGGGTGGGTGTCGGGGTAAACCTCGGAGTAGGCCTAAAACAAGGAGTGGGAGATGTGGCTAGGGGTAGGGATGGAGGTGGGCCTATGGGTAGGGGGAGCTGTAGGGCCAGGGGTAGGAGTAGGACCACAGGTAGTGCTAGGCGTAGGTCTAGGGCGATTGGTAGTGCTCGGGGTAACCTAACGCTAACCCTAACCCTAACCCTAACACTAACCCTAACACCAACCATAAACCTAACCCTAACCCTAACCCTAACACCAACCCTAACCCTAACCCTAACCCTAACCCTAACCCTAAACCCTAACGCTAACCCTACCCCTAACCCTAACCCTATAAAGGGCAAGGTGTACTGGTCAGCGACAGGCAAGTTCTAGGCCTCGGACTAGAGGGACCATAGGCGTTGGTCTAGGGCTTGAGCTAGGGCTAGTTGAAGCGGTAGGCGTAGCGCTGGGGTAGGCATAGGGCAAGGGGTGGGTGTCGAGGTAATCCTCGGAGTAGGCCTAGGGCCAGGAGTGGGAGCTGTGGCTAGGGGTAGGGATGGGGGTGGGCCTATGGGTATGGGGAGCTGTAGGGCCAGGGGTAGTGGTAGGACCAGAGGTAGTGCTAGGCGTAGGCCTAGGGCGAGGGGTAGTGCTCGGCCTAACCTAACCTTTACCCTAACCCTAACACTAACCCCTAACCCTAACCCTAACCCTAACCCTAACAACAACCCTAACGCTAAGCCTAACCCTAACCCTAACACCAACCCCAACCGTAACACTAACCTTAAACCCTAACCCTAACCCTAACCCTAACACTAACCCTAACACCAACCCTAACCCTAACCCTAACCCTAACCCTAACACCAACCCTAACGCTAAACCTAACCCTAAACCCTAACCCTAACCCTAACCCTAACCCTAACCCTAACCCTAACAACGGCAAGATGTACTGGTCAGCGACGGGCAAGTTCTAGACCTCGGACTAGAGGGAGCCAAGGGGGTTTGCTCTATGGCCCGAGCTAGGGGTAGTGGGAGCGGTATGCGTAGCGCTGGGGTAGGCATAGGGCAAGGGGTGGGTGTCGGGGTAAACCTCGGACTAGGCCTAGGTCCAGGAGTTGGAGCTGTGGCTAGGGGTAGCGATAGGGGTGGGCATATGGGTAGGGGGAGCTGTAGTGCCAGGGGTAGTTGTAGGACCAGAGGTAGTGCTAGGCATAGGCCTAGGGAAGGGGTAGTGCTCGAGGTAACCTAACCCTAACCCTAAACCTAACCCTAACCCTACCACTAACCCTAACACCAACCCTAACCCTAACCCTAACCCTAAACCCTAACCCTAACCCTAACCCTAACTCTAACTCTAACCCTAACTCTAACCCTAACAAGGGCAAGGTGTACTGGTCAGCGACGGGCAAGTTCAAGGCCTCGAACTAGAGAGAGCCATGGGCGTTGGTCTAGGGCCCTAGCTAGTGCTAGTGGGAGTGGTAGGCGTAGCGCTGGGGTAGCCATAGGGCAAGGGGTGGGTGTCGAGTTAATCCTCGGAGTAGGCCTAGAACAAGGAGTGAGAGCTGTGGCTAGGAGTAAGGATGGAGGTGGGCCTATGGTTAGGGAAAGCTTAGGGCCAGGGGTAGGGTTAGGACCAGAAGTAGTGCTAGGCGTAGGCCTAGGGCGAGGGGTAGTGCTAGGGGTAACCTATCCCTAACCCTAACCCTAACCCTAAACCTAACACCAACTCCAACACGAACCCTAACCCTAACCCTAACCCTAACACCAACCCTAACCCTAACCCTAACCCTAACCCTAACACCAACCCCAAACCGAACCCTAACCCTAACCCTAACCCTAACACCAACCCTAACCCTAACCCTAACCCTAACCCTAACCCTAACCCTAAACCTAACCCTAACGCTAACCCTAACCCTAACCCTAACCCTAACCACTAACCCTAACCCTAACCCTAACCCTAACACCAACCCTAACCCTAACCATAACCCTAACCCTAACACCAACCCTAACCCTAACCCTAACCCTAAACCCTAACCCTAACCCTAACCCTAACCGTAACACCAAACCCAACCCGAACCCTAACCCTAACCCTAACCCTAACACCATCCCTAACCCTAACCCTAACCCTAACCCTAACCCTAACCCTAAACCTAACCCTAACGCTAACCCTAACACTAACCCTAACCCTAACCCCTAACCCTAACCCTAACTTTAACCCTAACACCAACCCTAACCCTAACCATAACCCTAAGCCTAACACCAACCCTAACCCTAACCCTAACCCTAAACCTAACCCTAACCCTAAACCTAACCCTAACACCTAACCCTAACCCTAACCCTAACTCTAACACCAACCCTAACCCTAACCCTAACCCTAACCCCTAACCCTAACCCTAACCCTAACCCTAACCTACCACTAACCCTAACCCTAACCCTAACCCTACACCTAACCCTAACGCTAACCCTAACCCTCACACTAACCCTAACCCTAACCCCTAACCCTAACCCTAACCCTAACATTAACCCTAACCCTAACCCTAACCCTAAACCCTAACCCTAACCCTAACCCTAACCCTACTTTAAACCTAACCCTAACCCTAACCCTAACCCTAACACCTAACCCTAACCCTAACCCTAAGTCTAACACCAACCCTAACTCAAAACCTAACCCTAACCCTAACCCTAACACCAACCATAAACCTAACCCTAACCCTAACCCTAACACCAACCCTAACCCAAAACCTAACCCTAACCCTAACCCTAACACCAAACATAAACCTAACCCTAACCCTAACCCTAACACCAACCCTAACCCTACCCCTAACCCTAACCCTATAAAGGGCAAGGTGTACTGGTCAGCGACGGGCAAGTTCTAGGCCTCGGACTAGAGGGAGCAATGGGCGTTGGTCTAGGGCTTGACTAGGGCTAGTTGGAGGGGTAGGCGTAGCGCTGCGGTAGGCATAGGGCAAGGGGTGGGTGTCGAGGTAATCCTCGGAGTAGGCCTAGGGCCAGGAGTGGGAGCTGTGGCTAGGGGTAGGAATGGGGGTTGGCCTATGGGTATGGGGAGCTGTAGGGCCAGGGGTAGTGGTAGGACCAGAGGTAGTGCTAGGCGTAGGCCTAGGGCGAGGGGTAGTGCTCGGGGTAACCTAACCTTTACCCTAACCCTAACACTAACCCTTAACCCTAACCCTAACCTTAACCCTAACAACAACCCTAACGCTAAGCCTAACCCTAACACTAACACCAACCCTTACCGTAACACTAACCTTAAACCCTAACCCTAACCCTAACCCTAACACTAACCCTAACACCAACCCTAACCCTAACCCTAACCCTAACCCTAACCCTAACACCAACACCAAACCGAACCCTAACCCTAACCCTAACCCTAACACCAACCCTAACCCTAACCCTAACCCTAACCCTAAACCTAACCCTAACGCTAACCCTAACCCTAACCCTAACCCTAACCCCTAAACCTAACCCTAACCCTAACCCTAACCCTAACACCAACCCTAACCCTAACCCTAACCCCTAAACCTAACCCTAACCCTAACCCTAACCCTAACCCTAAACCTAACCCTAACGCTAACCCTAACCCTAACCCTAACCCTAACCCCT
>NC_138046.1:43111034-43118534 GCF_964194185.1 Rhinolophus hipposideros
ACCCTAACCCTAACCCTAACCCTAACACCAACCCCAACCCGAATCCTAACCCTAACCCTAACACCAACCCTAACCTTAACCCTAACCCTAACCCTAACCCTAACCCTAACCCTAAACCTAACCATAACGCTAACCCTAACCCTAACACTAACCCTAACCCTAACACCTAACACTAACCCTAACCCTAACCCTAACACCAATTCTAACCCTAACCTTAACCCTAAACTCTAACCCTAACCCTAACCCTAACCCTAACCCTAAACCTAACCCTAACCCTAACCCTAACCCTAACACCTAACCCTAACCCTAACCCTAACTCTAACACCAACCCTAACCCAAAACCTAACCCTAACCCTAACCCTAACACCAACCATAAACCTAACCCTAACCCTAACCCTAACACCAACCCTAACCCTAACCCTAAACCCTAACCCTAACCCTACCCCTAACCCTAACCCTATAAAGGGCAAGGTGTACTGGTCAGCGACGGGCAAGTTCTAGGCCTCGGAATAGAGGGAGCCATGGGCGTTGGTCTAGGGCCCGAGCTAGGGCTAGTTGGAGCGGTAGGCGTAGCGCTGGGGTAGGCATAGGGGAAGGGGTGGGTGTCGAAGTAATCCTCGGAGTAGGCCTAGGGCCAGGAGTGGGAGCTGTGGCTAGGGGTAGGGATGGGGGTTGGCCTATGGGTATGGGGAGCTGTAGGGCCAGGGGTAGTGGTAGGACCAGAGGTAGTGCTAGGCGTAGGCCTAGGGCGAGGGGTAGTGCTCGGGGTAACCTAACCTTTACCCTAACCCTAACACTAACCCCTAACCCTAACCCTAACCCTAACCCTAACAACAACCCTAATGCTAAGCCTAACCCTAACCCTAACACCAACCCTAACCGTAACACTAACCTTAAACCCTAACCCTAACCCTAACCCTAACACTAACCCTAACACCAACCCTAACCCTAAACCTAACCCTAACCCTAACACCAACCCCAAACCGAACCCTAACCCTAACCCTAACCCTAACACCAACCCTAACCCTAACCCTAACCCTAACCCTAACCCTAACCCTAAACCTAACCCTAACGCTAACCCTAACCCTAACCCTAACCCTAACCCCTAACCCTAACCCTAACCCTAACCCTAACACCAACCCTAACCCTAACCCTAACCCCTAACCCTAACCCTAACCCTAACCCTAACCCTAAACTTAACCCTAACACTAACCCTAACCCTAACCCTAACCCTAACCCCTAACCCTAACCCTAACCCTAACCCTAACACCAAACCTAACCCTAACCATAACCCTAAGCCTAACACCAAACCTAACACTAACCCTAACCCTAAACCCTAACCCTAACCCTAACCCTAACCCTAACCCTAACCCTAACCCTAAACCTAACCCTAACCCTAACCCCAAACCTAACCCTAACACCTAACCCTAAACCTAACCCTAACTCTAACATCAACCCTAACCCTAACCCTAACCCTAACCCCTAACCCTAACCCTAACCCTAACCCTAACCTACCACTAACCCTAACCCTAACCCTAACCCTAACCCTAACGCCAACCCTAACCCTAACAACGGGAAGGAGTACTGGTCAGCGACGGGCAAGTTCTAGGCCTCGGACTAGAGGTAGCCATGTGCGTTTGTCTAGGGCACGAGCTAGGGCTAATGGGAGAAGTAGGCGTAGCGCTGGGGTGGGCATAGAGCAAGGGGTGGGTGTCGAGGTGAACCTCGGAGTAGGCCTAGGGCCAGGAGTGGGAGCTGTGGAAAGGGGTAGGGATGGTGGTGGGCCTATGGGTAGGGGGAGCTGTAGGGCCAGGGGTAGTGATAAGACCAGAGGTAGTGCTAGGCGTCGGCCTAGGGCGATGGGTCGTGCTCGGGGTACGGTTAGATGAAGGGCTAGTGGTTGGCAGAGACCAACGAGCAGTGTTAGGGTTAGGGCTCATGTTAGGCCTAGGACGAGTGGGAGTGGTAGGGGTTAGCCGAGGTCTAGGGGTAGGTGTCACGGCAGGGCTCCGGGTAGTACTAGGACTCGGAACAGGTGTAGGGCTGGATTAGGGTGTGGTAAGGGTGGGTCGAGGGTGAATTCGTAGGACACGGGTTAGTGCTCTGGCTAACGGTAGGGCAAGGTGTATTGGTCGGCGACGGGCAATGATAGGCCTCGGACTAGAGTGAGCACTGGACGTTGGTCTAGGGCCCGAGGTTGGGCTAGTGGGAGAGTTAGGCGTAGCGCTGTGGTAGGTAAATGGCAAGGGGTGGGTGTCGGGGTAAACCTCGGAGTAGAACTAAAACAAGGAGTGGGAGATGTGGCTAGGGGTAGGGATGGAGGTGGGCCTATGGGTAGGGGGAGCTGTAGGGCCAGGGGTAGGGGTAGGACCACAGGTAGTGCTAGGCGTAGGCCTAGGGCGATTGGTAGTGCTCGGGGTAACCTAACCCTAACCCTAACCCTAACCCTAACACCAACCCCAACACGAACCCTAACCCTAACCCTAACCCTAACACCAACCCTAAACCTAACCCTAACCCTAACCCTAACACCAACCCCAACCCGAACCCTAACCCTAACCCTAACCCTAACCCTAACCCTAACCCTAAACATAACCCTAACGCTAACCCCAACTCTAACCCTAACCCTAACCCCTAACCCTAACCCTAACCCTAACCCTAACCCTAACACCAACCCTAACCCTAACCCTAACCCTAAACCCTAACCCTAACCCTAACCCTAACCCTACTTTAAACCTAACCCTAACCCTAACCCTAACCCTAACCCTAACACCTAACCCTAACCCTAACCCTAAGTCTAACACCAACCCTAACTCAAAACCTAACCCTAACCCTAACCCTAACACCAACCATAAACCTAACCCTAACCCTAACCCTAACACCAACCCTTACCCAAAACCTAACCCTAACCCTAACCCTAACACCAACCATAAACCTAACCCTAACCCTAACCCTAACACCAACCCTAACCCTACCCCTAACCCTAACCCTATAAAGGGCAAGGTGTACTGGTCAGCGACGGGCAAGTTCTAGGCCTCGGACTAGAGGGAGCAATGGGCGTTGGTCTAGGGCTTGACTAGGGCTAGTTGGAGCCGTAGGCGTAGCGCTGGGGTAGGCATAGGGCAAGGGGTGGGTGTCGAGGTAATCCTCGGAGTAGGCCTAGGGCCAGGAGTGGGAGCTGTGGCTAGGGGTAGGAATGGGGGTTGGCCTATGGGTATGGGGAGCTGTAGGGCCAGGGGTAGTGGTAGGACCAGAGGTAGTGCTAGGCGTAGGCCTAGGGCGAGGGGTAGTGCTCGGGGTAACCTAACCTTTACCCTAACCCTAACACTAACCCTTAACCCTAACCCTAACCTTAACCCTAACAACAACCCTAACGCTAAGCCTAACCCTAACCCTAACACCAACCCTTACCGTAACACTAACCTTAAACCCTAACCCTAACCCTAACCCTAACACTAACCCTAACACCAACCCTAACCCTAACCCTAACCCTAACCCTAACACCAACACCAAACCGAACCCTAACCCTAACCCTAACCCTAACACCAACCCTAACCCTAACCCTAACCCTAACCCTAAACCTAACCCTAACGCTAACCCTAACCCTAACCCTAACCCTAACCCCTAAACCTAACCCTAACCCTAACCCTAACCCTAACACCAACACCAAACCGAACCCTAACCCTAACCCTAACCCTAACCCTAACCCTAACCCTAAACCTAACCCTAACGCTAACCCTAACCCTAACCCTAACCCCTAACCCTAACACCAAACCTAACCCTAACCATAACCCTAAGCCTAACACCAAACCTAACACTAACCCTAACCCTAAACCCTAACCCTAACCCTAACCCTATCCGTAACCCTAACCCTAACCCTAACCCTAACCCTAACCCTAACCTTAACCCTAAACCTAACCTTAACCCTAAACCTAACCCTAACACCTAACCCTAACCCTAACCCTAACTCTAACACAAACCCTAACCCTAACCCTAACCCTAACCCCTAACCCTAACCCTAACCCTAACCCTAACCTACCACTAACCCTAACCCTAACCCTAACCCTAACCCTAACACCAACCCTAACCCTAACCCTAACCCTAAACCCTAACCCTAACCCTAACCCTAACCCTAACCCCTACCCTAACCCTAACAAGGGGAAGGTGTACTGGTCAGCGACGGGCAAGTTCTAGGCCTCGGACTAGAGGTAGCCATGTGCGTTGGTCTAGGGCACGAGCTAGGGCTAATGGGAGAAGTAGGCGTAGCGCTGGGGTGGGCATAGAGCAAGGGGTGGGTGTCGAGGTGAACCTCGGAGTAGGCCTAGGGCCAGGAGTGGGATCTGTGGCAAGGGGTAGGGATGGTGGTGGGCCTATGGGTAGGGGGAGCTGTAGGGCCAGGGGTAGTGATAGGACCAGAGGTAGTGCTAGGCGTCGGCCTAGGGCGATGGGTCGTGCTCGGGGTACGGTTAGATGAAGGGCTAGTGGTTGGCAGAGACCAACGAGCAGTGTTAGGGTTAGGGCTCATGTTAGGCCTAGGACGAGTGGGAGTGGTAGGGGTTAGCCCAGGGCTAAAGGTAGGTGTCACGGCAGGGCTCCGGGAAGTACTAGGACTCGGAACAGGTGTAGGGCTGGATTAGGGTGTGGTAAGGGTGGGTCCAGGGTGAATTCGTAGGACACGGGTTAGTGCTCTGGCTAACGGTAGGGCAAGGTGTACTGGTCGGCGACGGGCAATGATAGGCCTCGGACTAGAGTGAGCACTGGGCGTTGGTCTAGGGCCCAAGGTAGGGCTAGTGGGAGAGTTAGGCGTAGCGCTGTGGTAGGTAAATGGCAAGGGGTGGGTGTCGGGGTAAACCTCGGAGTAGACCTAAAACAAGGAGTGGGAGATGTGGCTAGGGGTAGGGATGGAGGTGGGCCTATGGGTAGGGGGAGCTGTAGGGCCAGGGGTAGGGGTAGGACCACAGGTAGTGCTAGGCGTAGGCCTAGGGCGATTGGTAGTGCTCGGGGTAACCTAACCCTAACCCTAACCCTAACCCTAACACCAACCCCAACACGAACCCTAACCCTAACCCTAACCCTAACACCAACCCTAACCCTAACCCTAACCCTAACCCTAACCCTAACACCAACCCCAACCCGAACCCTAACCCTAACCCTAACCCTAACCCTAACAACAACCCTAACCCTAACCCTAACCCTAAACCTAACCCTAACGCTAACCCTAACTCTAACCCTAACCCTCACCCCTAACCCTAACCCTAATCCTAACACCAACCCTAACCCTAAACATAACCCTAACCCTAACACCAACCCTAACCCTAACCCTAACCCTAAACCCTAACCCTAACCCTAACCCTAACCCTAACACCAACCCTAACCCTAACCCTAACCCTAAACCTAACACCAACCCCAACCCGAATCCTAACCCTAACCCTAACACCAACCCTAACCTTAACCCTAACCCTAACCCTAACCCTAACCCTAACCCTAAACCTAACCCTAACGCTAACGCTAACCCTAACACTAACCCTAACCCTAACACCTAACACTAACCGTAACCCTAACCCTAAACTCTAACCCTAACCCTAACCCTAACCCTAACCCTAACCCTAACCCTAAACCTAACCCTAACCCTAACCCTAACCCTAACACCTAACCCTAACCCTAACCCTAACTCTAACACCAACCCTAACCCAAAACCTAACCCTAACCCTAACCCTAACACCAACCATAAACCTAACCCTAACCCTAACCCTAACACCAACCCTAACCCTAACCCTAAACCCAAACCCTAACCCTACCCCTAACCCTAACCCTATAAAGGGCAAGGTGTACTGGTCAGCGACGGGCAAGTTCTAGGCCTCGGACTAGAGGGAGCCATGGGCGTTGGTCTAGGGCCCGAGCTAGGGCTAGTTGGAGCGGTAGGCGTAGCGCTGGGGTAGGCATAGGGGAAGGGGTGGGTGTCGAAGTAATCCTCGGAGTAGGCCTAGGGCCAGGAGTGGGAGCTGTGGCTAGCGGTAGGGATGGGGGTTGGCCTATGGGTATGGGGAGCTGTAGGGCCAGGGGTAGTGGTAGGACCAGAGGTAGTGCTAGGCGTAGGCCTAGGGCGAGGGGTAGTGCTCGGGGTAACCTAACCTTTACACTAACCCTAACACTAACCCCTAACCCTAACCCTAACCCTAACCCTAACAACAACCCTAACGCTAAGCCTAACCCTAACCCTAACACCAACCCTAACCGTAACACTAACCTTAAACCCTAACCCTAACCCTAACCCTAACACTAACCCTAACACCAACCCTAACCCTAAACCTAACCCTAACCCTAAAACCAACCCCAAACCGAACCCTAACCCTAACCCTAACCCTAACACCAACCCTAACCCTAACCCTAACCCTAACCCTAACCCTAACCCTAAACCTAACCCTAACGCTAACCCTAACCCTAACCCTAACCCTAACCCCTAACCCTAACCCTAACCCTAACCCTAACACCAACCCTAACCCTAACCCTAACCCCTAACCCTAACCCTAACCCTAACCCTAACCCTAACCCTAAACCTAACCCTAACGCTAACCCTAACCCTAACCCAAACCCTAACCCCTAACCCTAACCCTAACCCTAACCCTAACACCAAACCTAACCCTAACCATAAGCCCTAAACCTAACACCAAACCTAACACTAACCCTAACCCTAAACCCTAACCCTAACCCTAACCCTAACCCTAACCCTAACCCTAACCCTAAACCTAACCCTAACCCTAACCCCAAACCTAACCCTAACACCTAACCCTAAACCTAACCCTAACTCTAACATCAACCCTAACCCTAACCCTAACCCTAACCCCTAAACCTAACCCTAACCCTAACCCTAACCTACCACTAACCCTAACCCTAACCCTAACCCTAACCCTAACGCCAACCCTAACCCTAACAAGGGGAAGGAGTACTGGTCAGCGACGGGCAAGTTCTAGGCCTCGGACTAGAGGTAGCCATGTGCGTTGGTCTAGGGCACGAGCTAGGGCTAATGGGAGAAGTAGGCGTAGCGCTGGGGTGGGCATAGAGCAAGGGGTGGGTGTCGATGTGAACCTCGGAGTAGGCCTAGGGCCAGGAGTGGGAGCTGTGGAAAGGGGTAGGGATGGTGGTGGGCCTATGGGTAGGGGGAGCTGTAGGGCCAGGGGTAGTGATAAGACCAGAGGTAGTGCTAGGCGTCGGCCTAGGGCGATGGGTCGTGCTCGGGGTACGGTTAGATGAAGGGCTAGTGGTTGGCAGAGACCAAGGAGCAGTGTTAGTGTTAGGGCTCATGTTAGGCCTAGGACGAGTGGGAGTGGTAGGGGTTAGCCGAGGGCTAGGGGTAGGTGTCACGGCAGGGCTCCGGGTAGTACTAGGACTCGGAACAGGTGTAGGGCTGGATTAGGGTGTGGTAAGGGTGGGTCCAGGGTGAATTCGTAGGACACGGGTTAGTGCTCTGGCTAACGGTAGGGCAAGGTGTACTGGTCGGCG